>NW_028317812.1:0-300000 GCF_062004578.1 Staurois parvus | reverse complement strand
AGATCTCCATCCAGTAGAGCACCTTTGGGATGTGGAGGAACGGGAGATTCTCATCATGGATGTGCAGCCGACAAATCTGCAGCAACTGAATGATGCTATCATGTCACTATGGACCAAAGTCTCTGAGGAATGTTTCCAACTCCTTGTTGATTCTATACCACGAAGCATGAAGGCAAAAAGGGGGTCCAGCCCGGGACTAGCGAGGTGGACCTCATAAAGTGGCCGGTGAGTGTTTAGCAGCTCATTGGTCCTTAGATGTGATGTCTGCAGAGAGGAGCCGGTACAACTATGCAAGACTAAAGGGAAGGCCAGAGGTCAGATTTAACACAACATCAAAGGTATATTTTAAGGGCCTGAATTTTTTCTGGAATCAGCCTCCTGGCTCTTGCAGCCCCTCCTGTACAGCTGAGGTCATGCTGACAGCGGGATAGAGCAGAGTGACAGTGAGAAGAGCTCATCATTCTACAGCTTCTCCTTTTACAGTCCAGTTACAGGGATGGGCAGGAAAAGTGCAGGAGAAAAACAAAAACAAATCAGATCTCCTGCTCTGCTACCCATATGGAAGAAAAATATATTTGAAATATATTTTTAAAATATTCTTCCCAAATATATTGACATATATTTGAAATACTACATTTTTGGCCGTATTCAATATATTTCAATAAATATCTGTTAAAAAAAATCTGAAGAATATATTTAAAAAATATATATTTTTCATATAATTTGTAATATATAAAAAATGCATTTCAACATGTACAGTTGCAAGAAAAAGTATGTGAACCCCTTGGGATTACGTGGAGTTTTGCATGAATTGGGCATAAAATGTGCTCTGAACGTCATCTAAGTCACAACAATAGAAGAACACAGTCTGCTGAACATAATACTACACAAACTTTAGATGTTGCCATGGTTTAATTGCACATAACATGTAAACATTCACAGTGCAGGGAGGAAAAAGTATGTGAGGCCCTAGCTTAATGACTTCTCCCAGAGCTAATTGGAGCCAGGAGTGAGCCAACCTTGACTCCAATCAGTGTGATGATATTGGATGTGTTGCTGACAGCTGTTTTGGGTTTACTGGTTTCAAGAAGCACTGTCTGATGTGAACCATGCCTTGCAGAAAAGAGCTCTCAGAAGACCTACCATCAAGAATTGTTGACTTGCATGAAGCTGGAAAGGGTTACAAAAGTATCTCCTTGAGCCTTGATGTTCATGTGTCCACGGTAAGACAGACTGTCTACAAATGGAGAAAGTTTAGCACTGTTGCTACTCTCCCTAGGCGTGGTCGTCCTGTAAAAATGACTGCAAGAGCACAGCGCAGAATGCTGCATGAGGTAAAGAAGAATCCCAGAGTGTCAGCTAAAGACCTACAGAAATCTCTGGCACATGCTAACATTTTTGTTGACACATCTACAATCAGGAAACATGAAACAAGAATGGAGTACATGGGAGGACACCACGGAGGAAGCCATTGCTGTCCAAAAAGAAGATTGCAGCACGTTTGAAGTTTGCAAAAGAGCACCTGGATGTTCCACAGCACTACTGGCAGAATATACTGTGGACAGATGAAACCAAGATTGAGTTGTTTGGGAAGAACACACAACACTATGTGTGGAGAAAAAAAGGCCCAGCACACCAACATCAAAACCTCATCCCCACTGTGAAACATGGCGGAGGGAGCATCATGGTTTGGGGCTGCTTTGCTGCCTCAGGGCCTGGACGCATCGTTGTCATTGATGGGAAAATGAATTCCAGAGTTTATCAAGACATTTTGCAGGAAAACATACGACCATCTGTCCCCCAACTGAAGCTCCGCAGAGGATGGGTGATGCAACAGGACAATGACCCAAAGCATACAAGTAATTCAACAAAACAATGGCTGCAACAGCACAGAATATGCCTTCTGGAGTGGCCCAGTCAGAGTCCTGACCTCAACCCCATTGAAATGCTGTGGCATGACCTTAAGAGAGCGATTCACACCAGACATCCCAATAATATTGCTACACTGAAACAGTTTTGTGAAGAGGAGTGGTCCAAAATGACTCCAGATCGTTGTGCAGGTCTGATCTGCAACAACAGGAAACGTTTGGTTGAGGTTATTGCTGCCAAAGGAGGGTCAACCAGTTATTAAGTCCAAAGGTTCACATACTTTTTCCTCCCTGCACTGTGAATGTTTACATGTTATGTGCAATTAAACCATGGCAACATGTAATGTTTGTGTAGTATTATGTTCAGCAGACTGTGTTCTTCTATTGATGTGACTTAGATGACGTTCAGAGCACATTTTATGCCCAATTCATGCAAAACTCCACGTAATCCCAAGGGGTTCACATACTTTTTCTTGCAACTGTAGTATATATATATATATATGTGTGTGTGTATGTATATATGTCCAGTTAAAGAGATGGGCAGGGAAAGTGCAGGAGAAAAACAAGAACAAATCAGATCTCCTGCTCTGCTACCCATATGGAAAAAAAATATATTTGAAAAATATATTTGAAAAATATTCTTCTCAAATATATTGACATATATTTGAAATACTACAATTTTGGCCATATTCAAATTATTTAAAAATATATTTATATATATATATATATATATATATATATATATATACATACATACACTGCATGTTGAAGTGCATTTTATTACAAAATATATGAAAAATATATTTTTCAATAAATTTCAAATATACTGTGTGTCTTTACAAAAACAAATCTACATTTTTGGAATGCATTTACAAATATATGTAAGAATATATGTGAAAATTGCTTTTTTTTTATATGTTAAAAAAATCAGAAGAATGTATTTTTTTTAAATATGTTCTTCAGATTTTTGTAATATATAAAAAAGTAATTTTAAAATATATTTTTACATATATTTGTAAATGCATTCCAAAAATGTAGATTAAATGTATTTTTAAATACATACAGTATACTTGAAATGTATTTTTAAAAATATTTTTCATCTATTTAGTAATAAAAACACATTTCAACATGCAGAATTATATATATATATATATATATATATATATATATATACTGCATGTTGAAGTGCATTTTTTATATATTACAAAATATATGAAAAATATTTTAAAAAATATATTTTTTTAATACATTCTTCAGATTTTTTTTTAACATATTAATTAGTAATTTTAACATGTATTTTTACATATATTCGTAAATGCATTAAAAAAATGTAGATTTGTACTTTTAAAGACATACAGTATATCTGACATGTATTTTTAAAAATATTTCTCATATATTTTGTAATAAAAATGCATTTCAACATAAAATATATATACATGTATTTATATATATATATATATATATATATATATATATATATTTTTTTTTTATTGTTTTAGGGCTATACTGTGTAGCAGAACTGTGTAAATCGCACGACTGGAGACACAAAAATACAAATTCTTTGGCAGGAAATACAGTTCCTTTAGGTTTTTTTTTTTTAATCTGAGTATTTAGCTGTTGGATTTTATGGGGGTTAATCCCTTCACGCCAGCGCCTCCCGGCCCTTTAAGAGGTCTTTAGGGTCATGTGCTACGGCAGTCACATGATCGGAGAGGTCCCGATCGTAGGAGAGATCGGGACCTTTCCGTGGGACGCTGACACGTGTGCAGGGCGTGTGCTCTCAGCACATGTTCGTTTACAAATGGTATGCAAATGCGTGGCCGCTCGGTGTTAAGGCCCAACCTCCGAGAAGCCACATATTTGTGCACGCTCGGCGTCAAGGCCCAACCGCCACGAGGCCACATATTTGTGTACGCTCGCCGTCAAGGCCCAACCGCCGAGAAGCCACATATTTGTGTACGCTGGGCGTCAAGGCCCAACCACCATAAAGCCGCATATTTGTGTATGCTCGGCATCAAGGCCTGACCGCCGGAAAGCCACATATTTGTGTACGCTCAGAGTCAAGGCCAAACCGCCAAGAAGCCACATATTTGTGTACGCTCGCCATCAAGGCCCAACCGCCGAGAAGCCACACATTTGTGTACGCTGGGCGTCAAGGCCCAACCGCCGAGAAGCCACATATTTGTGTATGCTCGGCGTCGAGGCCCAACCACCATGAGGCCGCATATTTGTGTACGCTCGGTGTCAAGGCCCAACCGCCGAGAAGCCATATGTTTGTGTATGCTTGGATTCAAGGCCCAACCACCATGAGGCCGCATATTTGTGGATGCTCGGCGTCAAGGCCTAACCACCATAAGGCCGCATATTTGTGGACGCTCGGCGTCAAGGCCCAACCACCATAAGGCTGCATATTTGTGTACGCTTGGCGGGAAGAGGTCAAAAGTGCTACCAAAAAGTTTGGGCTGCCTGCTGAAGTTCTCGAACATTGTCAGTTCTCACCGTACTCACCGCCTTCCCTTCATCCTCATCCACAAGCAGCGTGAACGCAAAGTCTGAGTTGGATCCCTTGTTATACTTGGCAATGGCCTCCGATATTAGTTCAGAATGGCCGTTGGCACGCATGGCTGGCGGTAGTGATGCCGAATCCATAACCGGACCCAGACATAGTGCGATCAGAGCCCAGAGAATAGCCGCCATCTTCACGGTCTCCGATCTGCGCCCGTTATGGTGGTTGGCACTGCGAGGCTTCTTGTTTTGTTTGTCACTCTAGCCCTTCTACTGGTACAAACAAGATCACTTTCTATTCACAGTCATCTGAGCGAGACACCGTGCGTGTACCCAACAAAGACACAGAGATTAGAGATTAACAAAGCACACTGATCCCTCACCTGTGTGTGCTTGGCACCAAGAGTACCACTGAGCCAAAGGGCAACCATGGCTAGGAGGAGCCAGCCAACACAAAATCAAAAAGATGAAGAAGCAGCTTTTTTCTCTACCTCTTTTACCCCAGAGGAACCCTGGAGATAATGTTCAGGCCTCTGCTGAGATTAGTTCCATCAGGAGTCATTTGGAAAAAGCCCCTGACGTCGTGGTAAGTGGGTAGAATGTTCTTTACAGTGGTGGTGGTCTATGGGAAAATGCCCCTTGCATTGGTGGTGGCCAGTGGGAAGATTGCTCCTTAGATTGGTGGTGGTCTTTGGAAAAATGCCTCTTCTGTTGGTGTTGGTCACTAGGAAGAATGTCCCTTACATTGGTGGTCAGTGGGAAGAATGCTCCTTACATTGGGGGGTCAGTGGGAAGAATGTCCCTTACATTGGTGGTCAGTGGGAAGAATGTTCCTTACATTGGTGGTCAGTGGGAAGAATGTCCCTTACATTGGTGGTGGTCTTTGGTAAAATGCCTCTTCTGTTGGTGTTGGTCACTAGGAAGAATGTCCCTTAAATTGGTGGTCAGTGGGAAGAATGCTCCTTACATTGGTGGTCAGTGGGAAGAATGCTCCTTACATTGGTGAGCAGTGGGAAGAATGTTCCTTACATTGGTGATCAGTGGGAAGAATGTCCCTTACATTGGTGGTGGTCTTTGGGAAAATGCCTCTTCTGTTGGTGTTGGTCACTAGGAAGAATGTCCCTTACATTGGTGGTCAGTGGGAAGAATGCTCCTTACATTGGTGATCAGTGGGAAGAATGTCCCTTACATTGGGGGTCAGTGAGAATAATGCTCCTTACATTGGTGGTCAGTAGGAAGAATGCTCCTTACATTGGTTGTCAGTGGGAAGAATGTCCCTTACATTGGGGGTCAGTGGGAAGAATGTCCCTTACATTGGTGGTCAGAGGAAGAATGCTCCTTACATTGGTGATCAGTGGGAATAATGCTCCTTACATTGGTGGTCAGTAGGAAGAATGTCCCTTACATTGATGGTTGTCAAAGGGGATAATGCCCCTTACATTTGTGGTGGTCATTTGGAAAATGACCCTTAAATTGGAGGTCACTAGGAAGAATGTCCCTTACATTGGTAGTCAGTGGGAAGAATGTCCCTTACATTGGTGATCAGTGGGAAGAATGCTCCTTACATACGTGGTCAGTAGGAAGATTGCTCCTTACATTGGTGGTGGTCATTGGGAAAATGCCTCTTCTGTTGGTGTTGGTCACAAGGACGATGGTCCCTTACATTGGTGGTCAGTGAGAAGAATGTCCCTTACACCGGCGACCAGTGGGAAGAATGTCCCTTACATTAGGGGTCAGTGGAAAGAATGTCCCTTACAGTGGTGGTCATTGGGAAGAATGTCCCTTACATTGGGGGTCAGTGGGAAGAATGTCCCTTACATTGGTGGTCAGTGGGAGAAGGAGGAGGACACACTGAAGGAGCTCTCCCTGAGAACCAGCATTTTCAAGCCTGGGCCTTGCCTGCTAGCTTGGCCCAGGAACCATGCCTGATCCAGGGGGAGGCCCTGGGAGGGATTCCCCTGATGAGACTGGGCCTAGTGAAGAGGAGGAGGTGGAGGACCTGACTGTGGGTCCCGGCCCTGGTGAGGATGTCGATGTCTTCAGACAGAAGATTACCGATAGATTTGTGACTATTGGAAGAGCTGAGGAGAAACTTAATGTTTTAAAATCTGAACACAAATCCTTCAGAGCCAAATACTGCCAGGCCTGGAGCAAGAACAGATTGGGCATGAAGCCAGCGCTCCAGCACATGGAGGATAAAGTAAAGAGACAATCTTTATTATTACAAAAGTTGAAAGCAAGAAGTGGAGCGTTTAAAGAAAAATTTGATAATGAGAGGAGATTTGCCAGCCAGACATCAGTGAGCTCTGTGGATCAGCAGCCTCAGGTAATGGATGACCCGGCACCATCTACATCAGCGTCTCTCCCCCCATGTCAGGCTGAGGAGTTGTCAGTAGCAACCAGCCAGGGGGTTGAGGGTGAATATGGAACCCTGAAGTTCATCCAGCACATGGAGTCACCCCTGAGAGCAGACAAGTTTGCCTTCACTGATGACCCTGCAGAAGTCCCTGAGGATGGACAGAGGAGGTACAGACTGGCAAAGCCAAGACTGGTGGAGAAAGCCCAATATACCAACATGGCTGCTTCCAGCATGTCTGCCCCACCTGCTGCGGTGAGTACTGTGGATGAGGAGCTCTGCAAGCAGCCTGCTGTGGAGAAATCCTCATCCAACCTGGAGGAAAAATCCCTGGCAGAGAGGTCTCCAGACCATCAGGGGAATGTGGGTGAACCTGCACCAAGCACCCCACGGATGGAAATTGCTGCTGCTGTTCCTGCTGAGACCAGTAGTCCCTCTACAGGCAAGATGGCTGCCCCCTGCAGAGAGACTGTTTCACCTGAGCTCCCAGGTGCTCCAGACCTGATTGATGCTGGTGGGGGAGGGGAGCAGCACACTGCACCATGTGGAGAGCAAACAGCACACATGGATGTCTCACTTGTTGCTGTGTCTGAGAATCCAATCCAGTCCTGGGCTGAGTGTCCTTTCTTGGATGAAGAGATGATTGATGGAGCTTCTATGGTTGCAGCAGTGAGTGCGGACATTGCTGTGAAGTCTATGACTGTTGAGACTGGTAAAGCAATGGATGTGTTGGTGGTGGGTGGAGGTGAAGGGGTTAACGTTGCTGACAGAGGTAAAAATGACATTTCTCCCCCTGCTGAGCAGAGAGAGGATACACCATCCAATCCCGGATCTGTGCAATCGGTATCTGCTAGAGTTGCACCAGATGCTCCCAGACACACAAATGTTTCTGCTGCTGGGAGGATTGGGGGGAGCTATGCCTCTGTTTTGGGGAGTCACATCAAGGGGGGTGGGGGTAGTGTTGGGAATACTAATGGTCACAATTTGGGGAGGTTTGGTGGTGGGATGGTTGGTGGGGTAAGGAGAAGGAATGTGGTACAGTTGAAGTGGGAGGGGGAAGGGAACCCACCAGTAAGGGGGAGGGTGGCGGAGTTGATTCTAGAGATGGGGTTTAAAGCCTGTGATGTGTTTGCATTGATCTGCCCAGTCGGCAGCTATGAATATGATTTGTCATTTGTAAAACCTGAAGGCCTGGACCTGTTTTGGGAGAGATATTGGAGGTGCAGGAGCCTTCAGCAGTGGAGAGGTTTGGTGGCAAAGGTTGTTTCCAGACAGCCTTTGATAAAATCAGTGACAATCCTGGTCCGGAATGAATCCATACCAGAGGCTGATTTGGTAGTTTGGCTACGCCGACATGGTGAGGTCCTCACCCCACTGCGGAAGGTCCTGGATGAGCATAGGATATGGACAGGGGCCTGGACGGTGTCAGTGCAATTGAGGGTGCTGGGCAATGTGGTTCAGCATCTTCCCTGCTCAGCCTTTCTGGGGAGAGATAGGCTGACCATTTTCTATCAAGGTCAGCCTAAAGTTTGTAACAAATGCGGAGAGAAAGGCCATTTTGCATCGTCCTGCACCATCAAGAAGTGCTCACTGTGCCAGGATTTTGGCCGTTTGGCCAAAGAATGCACCGAGATTCGGTGTAATTTGTGCCAGCAGCTGGGTCATCCATACAGTCTGTGCCCAGAGGCACTACACAACCTGCCAGGACTGGAGGCTGAGCTGCAGAGGCTGGATAAAGAGGATGAGGCAGCTGATGCTAGGGAGGAAACTGTAGTTGCCCCTCCTGTGTCTGTTCCCTCTGTTGTGTCAGATTGTGTTTCCCCCAGTAATGTCACCCCTGAGTCTGTCCCTCCTGTCCCTAATCCTACAGTACGTAGATCCTCCAGACTGGCGGAAGCTGCTGGGGGGGCTGGTTTAGTGGATCTTCCCTCTTGGCCTACTCCACCTCCGGTACCTGTCCCCCGTCAGCGCAAACGTGGTCAGGAGGTTGTGGGGGTGCCGGATGGGGGTGGAGCCGATGGGGCTCAGGGAGGGGTATCCATGTCCCATGTCTCACCTCCTGCTGGGGAGGATTCGGCTGATGAAGGGTGGGAGAAGGTGAAGGAGAAGAGGAAGAAGAAGAAGAGGAGGATGAGAAGAGCTGTCCTCTCTTCCTCAGAATCAGATCCAGGAGGGGTCCCTCTTGGCAATACTTTTTCAGTTTTGTCAGGTGATGAGATGGTATCGGATATATCCATTTCTCTATCATCTGTGGATGAGGGGGAGTCACGTACTCTGAAGAGAGCTGTTTCGGGTGATGAGAGTGTGGTAGAGGTTAAGAAACGACTACCCCAATCATCCTGATGGCAGTTCCCACTCTGTTAAAGGTGGCGACCATTAAGGTCGCCAGCATTAAATCTGCAAGAGCTCGTGATACGACCTTATTTTTGCTCAGCGAGTTTGATGCTGAGATTTTATTTTTGCAAGAGACCTGGCTCAATACATTGGCCGATGTCTATCTAGCAAAAAGGGAGTGGAGATGTGGTCCCTCCTTTTGGTCTCTTGCGGCTGAACCTTGCAGCGGAGTTGCGGTCCTTTTTAAAACCGATATGGTAACGTGCCGGCGGGTAATTGAGGTAGAAATGGGGAGATGCATGGTCTTAGACGTCTCTGTTAGGGGGTAGGACCTGCGCCTGATCAATATCTATGGTCCCCAGTCAAAATGGGGCAGGAAATGCCTCCTCACAAAGATCAAGCCCTTCCTTTTTACGTCCCAGCAGGTTGTCTTTGGAGGTGATTTTAACACCATAATTAGGCCTGAAGACAGGAGAGGCTCCATAGACAGGAGAGGCTCCATAGACAGGAGAGGCTCCATAGACAGGAGAGGCTCCATAGACAGGAGAGGCTCCATAGACAGGAGAGGCTCCATAGACAGGCTGGGTTATGATAGCGTTTTTCTCAGAGATTTGGTTAGACAGGCAGGCCTGGTAGATGTGCACATTAAGCACTGCCCTGGCAGCACGGGGTTCACATTTCAGAGAGGGAATAGTCAGAGCAGGATAGACAGGTTTTTTTTAAAGGAGAACTCTGCTTTCTCGGCTCCTGAGTTGAAGGCGGTGGAGTTCTCTGACCACTGTATGCTGTCTGTGACTCTGAATGCCTCGGGCATTCCACCCTAAGGAAGGGGTGTCTGGAAACTGAATTCGGCTCTCCTGGAAGATGTAGAGGTAAGACAATCCTTTGAGGATTTTTTTCAGGCACAGGTTTCTATTCTGGACTTTTGCAGCAGTAAGTCAGAGTGGTGGGAGCTTGTGAAACAAAGGGCGATTGGACTTTTCAAGGCCATAAGTAAGAAGAAGCAGCTTGGTATGTATATTGCCTACCAGCATTTGCGGAGGAAGCTTGATCGTCTTGTCTCGTATGGAGGAGATCCAGGGGAGATCTCTGAAGTGAAACTTCTTCTTAGGAAGTGTCAATACGACCGGCATGCCTCCTTGGTTCTGGAGAGGGATTATGGGAAATATCACTCACCTGATCCTTACCAGAACTGTAAGCAAGGCATAGCAGTTAAGACGGTCATTGGCCTGAAAGACAGTACAGGTTCCCTGATAAAGTCCAGATCAGGAATCTTGGAGATCTTTGGGTCGTATTATGCAGACCTCCTGGGAAGAAAGGACCTTAGCCGGGACAGGATGGAAAGCTTTCTGGATTCTACTCCAGGATTGGGAAATGGTGCATTGCTTTTGATGAATTTGACAGAACCAATTTCAGCGGATGAGGTAGTTCATGCTATAGACAAGCTGGCTACCAAAAAATCGCCTGGGCCAGATGGATTGACAGCTGAATTTTACAAGTGTTTTAAGTCCATTCTGGCTCCCTTTTTAGCGGAGGTTTTTAATAGCTGTCTAGAAGAGGGTTCGCTCCCTCCCTCCATGAGGCAATCCGCTGTGATTCTTCTGTCAAAAGGTAAAGACCCCTCAATGATTGAGAACTGGCGCCCCATCAGTCTTCTCAATGTTGATAGAAAGATCTTGGCAAAGATTCTATTTTGGCGCTTGTCGTCAGTAGCAGGCGATTTGTTGTCCAGCCATCAGCACTGTTCGGTCCAAGGTAGAAGTACCTTTTCAGCAGTTTTGGCTATCCGGGAGGCTTTGGAACGATGCAGGGCTGCTGGATGGAGAAAGTACTTGCTGGCATTGGATCAGGCGAAAGCTTTTGATCGAGTGAATCATGAATATCTGTGGTTGCTGCTTGGTAGATACGGCCTGCAGGGGAGGTTTATAGATTGGCTGAAGACATTATATAAAGGGGCTGAGAGCTTCCCACTTGTTAATGGTTGGGTTGGGCGGCCTTTTGAGGTCGGCTCTGGTGTGCGCCAGGGATGTCCTTTGAGCCCCCTGCTATATGCTTTCGCAATCGACCCCTTTGTAAGAAGGCTAGAGGGCGCATCGTTGTGCGGGGTGCCTCTGGGCATTGCTGGCGTGCCGCCTTTGAAGGTCGTTGCCTATGCTGATGATGTGTCTGTTATTATCTCTGGGACTGAGGAGGCGCAGGAGGTGGTCTCTGTGATAGAGCAGTACACGGAGGCTTCTGGCTCTAAAGTCAACCATGAAAAGAGTGAAGTTTTCTGGATGGGCGAGGAGGGTGAAAGCTTCGAACTTCCGGATGCCTTCCCAGAGCCCCAGCAGGAAATTAAAATTTTGGGCATCAAATTTGGTCCTGGTGACTATGGTCATCGAAACTGGGAAAGCAGGTTGGTAGTTGCCAATGCCAAAGTAGCAAGCTGGAAGAGATGGAGGCTTTCCTTGAGAGAGAGGGTTGACTTGATCAAAACTTACCTGATCCCGATCTTTTTATATGTCAGCTTCGTCTGTATCTTGCCGGTATCTCTCTATGCACGGGTCTACAGCTGTTTTTTCCAACTGTTATGGGGAAATAGGCTGAACCTGATCAAACGCAATGTAACTTACCTGTCCAGGCGGGAGGGTGGCCTAGGAATGGTCAACCCGATAGTTTTCTTTTCTTTGCTCTTTTTAAAGTACAATCTTGGTAATATGTTAGCAGAGACCCCGCCGGGATGGGTGGGTATTTTTCAGTCTTGGTTTAGGCCTTTTCTGCATTGCTGGGAAGATGGCGGCCCAGTGAAAAGTCTGAGAGTCCGACATGGCAAGCTCCCGGCTTATGTTGCCCCGTGTCTGAAAATACTTCGGCAGTGGCAGGTGACAGTGGAGGATATCAGGTCCCTTCCCAGGAAGCTTCTGGGGGAGAGGATTTTGGCTTCTGCTTTCAGTGTGTCACTGGCCTTAAAGGATTGCCCAGGCTCCGTAATGAGGGAGGGATTGCGTTTAATTAACTTGGAGAGAATCCCTTTGAAGTTTAGGGATCAAGCCTGGCTCGCTTTCCATGGAAGGCTCTATGTGAGAGGGAACCTGAAGCACCGCCCTGTGGATGATCGGGATTGTCCTAGAGCAGAGTGTGTTGGTAAAGTGGAGTCTATGGACCACTTTCTGCTCCTGTGTCCCTTTAACATAGAGGTGTATAAAAGGGTGGGGAGGGCTCTGGGCATCCCCTTTCTCTATCGCATGAGTTATGCAGAGTGGGTGTACGGGGCATTCCCAGCTCGCTGGGACTTTGATTTGGATACACTTTTTCTAGTTAGTATAGTTGTCCGTTACTTCACATGGAACGCACGGTGTCAGATTACCATCCGAAAGAAAGTCCTCCCTGTAGAGGTGGTGGTGCACGATATTCTGGGTGAGGTTGGGAAGATTCGGGGTCTTGAGAGGGTCAGAGAGCCTCGGGCGGTCTGGATAAGGGCGTGGAGGAATATCAGACCTGCCTTTGGTGAACTGTCCATCTCTGGGTGAGGGGCTCTTTCCTTATACTGTTCTTTTCACTCCCGTAGTTTTTGTTGATTAAGATCTTTTTTGAAGAAGGGCTGCATGCATAAGGGGGGCGGGGTGGTTTCTTGACCTCACAGGTTTGATGTCTGGTGTAGTGATGTGAGTGGTAGTACGATTTATTTCCCCAATTATGTCAAGTTCATTTCTGAGGCGTTTGGTTTTGTCTGACAGCAGAATTTGCTATGTTTATTTTCGTTTTGCTGTAAATATATATAATTTTTTTATATTCTGTATAATATTTTATGTTTATTGATTGCGAGACTTTTAATAAAGAAAAATTGGGAAGAATGTCCTTAACATTGGTGATCAGTGGGAAGAATGTCCCTTACATTGGTGATCAGGGGGAAGAATGCTCCTTACATTGGAGGTCAGTGGGAAGAATGTCCTTTACAACGGTGGTCAGTGGGAAGAATGTTCCTTACATTGGTGGTCAGTGGGAAGAATGCTCCTTACATTGGAGGTCAGTGGGAAGAATGTCCCTTACATTGGGGGTCAGTGGGAAGAATGTCCCTTACATTGGTGATCATTGGGAAGAATGTCCCTTACATTGGGGATCAGTGGGAAGAATGTTCCTTACATTGGAGGTCAGTGGGAAGAATGTCCTTTACAACGGTGGTCAGTGGGAAGAATGTTCCTTACATTGGTGGTCAGTGGGAAGAATGTCCCGTACATTGGTGATCATTGGGAAGAATGTCCCTTACATTGGGGATCAGTGGGAAGAATGTTCCTTACATTGGTCAGTGGGAAGAATGTCCCTTACATTGGGGGTCAGTGGGAAGAATGTCCCGTACATTGGTGATCATTGGGAAGATTGCCCCTTACAATGGAGGTTGTCATTGGGAAAATGCCTCCCCTTTACAGTGGTGGCCAGGAAGACAACCTTGTGGTCAGGCTGCTGGCTCTGCCAAGTGGGGATGGACCTTGAACTATGCTGGCACCACCAGATAGGAGGTCAATCAGCCACAATTCCAGGAACCCCTAGCCATCCCTGGAGGCTGCACCACTAAAAGAGATACCAAAATATCAACTACTTCATTCCATGGGCACAATACAAAAAATGCTTGTTGAAATTCCCATCCAAGGATGCAATAAGAATTTGATGCTGTGCTGACCCAATAAAGACACTATCATGTACATAGAACCCCTCTTTGCCCTGGGCACTGGATACCAGGATGCAGTATGGGAAGAAGACAAGCCGGTGGGCAATCTTCTGCTGGAAAACCTTGGCTCCTGCCATTCATGTGGATGTTACCTGACACAAACCCACCTACCTAAACATTGTTGGTGACCAAGTCCACCCCTTCGTGGAAACGATATTCCCTGATCGCAGTGACCTCTTTAACCAGGATAATGTGCTCTGCCATACTGCAAGAATGGTTTGAGGAACGCGATTCCAAGGTGTTGACTTGACCTCTAAATTCTCCAGATCTCAATCCAGTTTAGCATTTGTGGGATGTGCTGGAAAAAGAAGTCCAATCCATGAAGGTCCCACCTCCCAACTTTCAGGACTTAAAGGATCCTACTACTAACAGCTTGGTGGCAGATACCACAGCCTACCTTCGAGAGGTCTAGAGGAGGTCCATGCCTTGAGGGGTCTGGGCTGTTTTGGTGGCAAAATGGGAACCTAGTCCCTCTAATTAATGTTACGGCTGGTGAGTGCATGCCTGCCTCCGTGAAGTATGCCTTTTAGGGTGACAACGCTTTCTCCCTGTGTTGGCAGGTATAGGGTGTAGTGCCCTTTAAGGGATGCCCTTCCCGTGGTGATGTCAGTGGGTGGAGCTGTTTTTTTTTTTTAAGTCCGTGGAATTGCGAAAAACAAAAACCCGTAAGTGAACAAAAACATGCTAGTGCAAAACCAACACAAAAAAGTGCACTTAGGGGTGTGCTTTGTCCACCCCCCGAAGGGATAGGAACTCTACCCTGTTCCCCCGGGCGTGAGGCTCCTGACAGGGACTAAGGTTTCCACATGGTCCTCCTAGCCAAAAGGCCTGGCGGACCCCTGTCCTTGTGGCTAGCCGAAGCCAGCCACCAAGTACTAGGTCAGGGGGCTCTCCCGAAGAGAGACCCCCCAGGGACAGGGGAGGAAGGAACCAAAAGGCTACACATCCTCCCCCTAGACTTCAGGGTAGGCCCGAGGACCCACACCCTACCGTCCGTGAGTGGGTGGAGCTGGTGCCCCTTTTGATTAGCTGCTGTGGGTGGGGACAGTGAGTTGGGGTATGGGAACAGGTCACCCTTGACCAACACCATGGCCTGTGCAATAGAGTGGGAGAGAGCACCCCCTGCAGGCCAGGAACACCAGGAGGATAGTAGATGAGCTCACAAGAGGGAAGGTGGTGGAACCTTTCTACCCCTGACCTTCGTGTAGTGAGTCTGTAGGTTGGTTTAGAGGCCCGGAAGTTGGGTTATGGACTGCAATGCTATGCTCTTGAGAAGCCCATTGAAAAGTACCTTGAGTGGACATTCTTTATTTCGGAAAACAGGACTCAAACCGGGAATATATGAGGAGGCGGGCCTCAGGCCAGCGACACACAATATGGTGGAGTTTCTCCTAAAGATAGGTGTGTGGGTGCCCTATATGGAAGAGAACTTGGGCCAGCTTGGCCCGAACCAATGTCGACCAAAGGTCCCCTTATACCTGCCTTCCAATTGTGTTCCTGCGTTGCCACCTTGTCACATTGGGGGGAGATTTACTAAAACTGGAGCACTCCGAATTTGGTGCAGCTGTGCATGGGAGCCAATCGGCTTCTAACCTCATCCTGTTCAATTAAGCTATGGCAATAGAACCTGGAAGCTGATTGGTTCCTCTGCAGAGCTGCACCAGATTTTGCACCCTCCAGTTTTAGTAAATAACCCCCATAAGCAGAGGTGTACTCATTTCTTGTGCTACCCTAGGCAATGCAAGAATTGGGCGCCCCCCCCCCCTTCCCCCGGATTATTGATTATGATAGAGTTAACCACTTGCTGTCCGGCCACTGTATATAAATGGCCAGACGGTGGCAATGCAGGAGCGGGTTGTTGTTCATAAACGGCGCATGCATTTTCAAGCTGTGCGCGCTCCCTGGGAGCACGCAGCACCGCAATCCGGTGCACGCTGTGTCCTCTGGACACAGTGGAACAACGATCGTTGTATGGGACCTCTGTGCGAGGTCCCCATCATGTGATCACTGATTGGCCAATCAGTGATCACATGACTAGGTGTAAGCAAGATGTCACTTCTGACATCATTGCTTACTACGTGTAAAATCTCTGAATGATCACAGAGATCACATGGTACAGGGCTGTTCACAACAGCCTTGTACCATGTGACAAGCTGTGACCAATCACAACCATCACAGTATTTCTCAAGAATGCAGACAGAGAGAAGGAGAAATAATTCTTCTTACAGCCTTTATGGGTGTAAAAGCAATCACTGTAAAAAAAAAAAATCTTAATCAACCCCCACAAGTAGTACTGTTGTCACCATGGTGACCCTACTGCTAGGGTGACAGTATGTAAAAAAAAAACAAAAAAAAAACATAAATAATAATTATATTGTGAGCAAACTGTTGGTGCTATATAAATCCTGTATAATAATAATAATAATAATAATAATAAAATAAAAAATAAACAAAAATGTAAAAATATATTTTTTTTTAAATTATAATTTTTAGTTATAAACTAATTTGGGTTATTTTTATTTTTTTTACTAAAAAGATAACTGAATACATTTTGGCCGAGAGTTATGAAGAAAGATTATTTATTTGCAAAACTTTATAAAAAAAACTTTTTTTTTTCAAAATTTTTATACATTTTCTCTTTATATAGCAAAAAAAATAAAAAATCCCAGCGGTGAATAAATACCACCAAAATAAAGTTTTATCTGTCTCTAAAAAATTCATATGGGTACAGTGTTGCATGACCGAAAAATTGCCATTCAAAGTGTGATAGCGCTGAAAGCTGGAAATTGGCCTGGACTGGAAGGGGGTGAAAGTGTCTGGACTGGAAGGGGGTGAAAGTGTCCGGACTGGAAGGGGGGTGAAAGTGTCCGGACTGGAAGGGGGGTGAAAGTGTCCGGACTGGAAGGGGGAAAAGTGTCCGGACTGGAAGGGGGAAAAGTGTCCGGACTGGAAGGGGGGTGAAAGTGTCCGGACTGGAAGGGGGGTGAAAGTGTCCGGACTAGAAGGGGGGAAAGTGTCCGGACTGGAAGGGGGGAAAGTGTCCGGACTGGAAGGGGGGTGAAAGCGTCCGGACTGGAAGGGGGGAAAGCGTCCGGACTGGAAGGTGGTAAAAGCGTCCGGACTGGAAGGGGGGGTGAAAGCGTCCGGACTGGAAGGGGGGTGAAAGCGTCCGGACTGGAAGGGGGGGTGAAAGCGTCCGGACTGGAAGGGGGGAAAGCGTCCGGGCTGGAAGGTGGTGAAAGCATCCGGACTGGAAGGGGGGTGAAAGCGTCCGGACTGGAAGGGGGGGTGAAAGCGTCCGGACTGGAAGGGGGGGTGAAAGTGTCTGGACTTGAAGTGGTTAAATGTCTTCCATTTGGGGGGGTCACCGTTTCCTCCACCCCCGCCTCTCTCTGTAGGCTCGGCTGGGAGTAATGCGAACTCGGCAGACCCACAAATCCCCTTTCACCCGCAGCTGTGTTTGTCGGGAAGGATATCATGTGTGGTGACACCTGGGAGTCCTTTTACTGTAAATCCCTGAGAGAGAGCCAAACCTCCGACACCCAACCTGAGCCGGGAATGATCTCCCGGGCACAACACGCCTCAGGCGGGATTATCGGAGGTAACCATGCGTGTACAATGTACACAGACGGGTCACTCCCTCCCTGGGAAGGTGAGACACCTGAGAACCCCGGACATAACATTGCTAAACGCCGGTTGTCACTCTCCGGATTCCATTCCCGCGGTGACATCACAGGACGAGGAGCCAGGAACGCAACGGAACAGCGCAAATGCATTAAAGCTGAAGTTCAATTTTATGATCATTCAGGATTTATATGGCGCCAACGGTTTGCGCAGCGCTGTACAGCATCAGGGCAAACAGTACAGCTACAATACAATGGAATACAGGAGGAGTCAGAGAGCCCGGCTCCACAGAGCTTACAATCTAAAAGGGGAGGGCAGGGGTGGACTGACCATTTGGAAACTCGGACACTGCCCGAGGGCCCGGGGTCAGTAGGAGGCCCCATGAGATGCCCCTGGTACCTTTTTCATAGGCTTTTTTGAGTTTGGGCAAGGACACAGGGGCCCCATGATCCCCTATTGCCCGGGGGCCCCATGAGTTGTCAGTCCGCCCCTGGGGGAGGGTCATAGGATACAACAAGTTAACAACTGCGGGGAATGGGCTGATGGAGAAAATACATGTACGGGGGTTAGGTGGGGGCAGGGTAGGCTTCTCTGAAGAGAGAGGTTTTCACGGATCGCCCAATAGAGTAGGAGATAGTCAGACAGATTGGGTAGGGAGTGCCATAGGATGTGAGAGGCTCAGGAGAAGTCCTGCAGGTGAGCATGGGAGGAGTTGACAAGGGAGCTAGAAAGCAGGAAGTCTTCCCATATGGAAGAAAAATATATTTGAAATATATTTTTAAAATATTCTTCCCAAATATATTGAAATATATGTGAAATGCTACAATTTTGGCCATATTTATTATATATATACAGTTGCAAGAAAAAGTATGTGAACCCCTTGGGATTACGTGGAGTTTTGCATGAATTGGGCATAAAATGTGCTCTGAACGTCATCTAAGTGACAACAATAGAAGAACACAGTCTGCTGAACATAATACTACACAAACATTAGATGTTGCCATGGTTTAATTGCACATAACATGTAAACATTCACAGTGCAGGGAGGAAAAAGTATGTGAGGCCCTAGCTTAATGACTTCTCCCAGAGCTAATTGGAGCCAGGAGTGAGCCAACCTTGACTCCAATCAGTGTGATGATATTGGATGTGTTGCTGACACCTGTTTTGGGTTTACTGGTTTCAAGAAGCACTGTCTGATGTGAACCATGCCTCGCAGAAAAGAGCTCTCAGAAGACCTACGATCAAGAATTGTTGACTTGCATGGAGCTGGAAAGGGTTACAAAAGTATCTCCTTGAGCCTTGATGTTCATGTGTCCACGGTAAGACAGACTGTCTACAAATGGAGAAAGTTTAGCACTGTTGCTACTCTCCCTAGGCGCGGTCGTCCTGTAAAAATGACTGCAAGAGCACAGCGCAGAATGCTGCATGAGGTAAAGAAGAATCCCAGAGTGTCAGCTAAAGACCTACAGAAATCTCTGGCACATGCTAACATTTTTGTTGACACATCTACAATAAGGAAACCATTAAACAAGAATGGAGTACATGGGAGGACACCACGGAGGAAGCCATTGCTGTCCAAAAAGAATATTGCAGCACGTTTGAAGTTTGCAAAAGAGCACCTGGATGTTCCACAGCACTACTGGCAGAATATACTGTGGACAGATGACACCAAGATTGAGTTGTTTGGGAAGAACACACAACACTATGTGTGGAGAAAAAAAGGCCCAGCACACCAACATCAAAACCTCATCCCCACTGTGAAACATGGCGGAGGGAGCATCATGGTTTGGGGCTGCTTTGCTGCCTCAGGGCTGGACGGATTGTTGTCATTGATGGGAAAATGAATTCCAGAGTTTATCAAGACATTTTGCAGGAAAACGTACGACCATCTGTCTGCCAACTGAAGCTCCGCAGAGGATGGGTGATGCAACAGGACAATGACCCAAAGCATACAAGTCATTCAACAAAACAATGGCTGCAACAGCACAGAATATGCCTTCTGGAGTGGCCCAGTCAGAGTCCTGACCTCAACCCCATTGAAATGCTGTGGCATGACCTTAAGAGAGCGATTCACACCAGACATCCCAAGAATATTGCTACACTGAAACAGTTTTGTGAAGAGGAGTGGTCCAAAATGACTCCAGATCGTTGTGCGGGTCTGATCTGCAACTACAGGAAACGTTTGGTTGAGGTTATTGCTGCCAAAGGAGGGTCAACCAGTTATTAAGTCCAAAGGTTCACATACTTTTTCCTCCCTGCACTGTGAATGTTTACATGTTATGTGCAATTAAACCATGTCAACATCTAATGTTTGTGTAGTATTATGTTCAGCAGATTGTGTTCTTCTATTGTTGTGACTTAGATGACGTTCAGAGCACATTTTATGCCCAATTCATGCAAAACTCCACGTAATCCCAAGGGGTTCACATACTTTTTCTTGCAACTGTATATATATATACATATACACTACATGTTGAAATGTGTTTTTATTACAAAATATATGAAAAATATTTTTAAGAATACATTTCAAACATACTGTATGTCTTTTATATAGTATATAATAAAGTATATATAGTATATAATATATATATTTCAATAAAAAAAAAATATATGTATACACACTGTATATATACACACATATACATTGCATGTTGAAATGTGTTTATTATATATTGCAAAATATATGAAAAATATTTTTAACAATATATTTCAAATATACTGTAATATATGTCTTTTATATAGTATATAATAAAGTGTATATAATATATATTTCAATATATATATATATACTGCATGTTTAAGTGTGTTTTTTTTATATTGCAAAATATATGAAAAATATTTAATATATGTACAGTATGTGTGTATATATATATCTATATATATATACACACTACATGTTGAAATGCATTTTTTATAGATTGCAAAATATATGAAAAATATTTTGAACAATATATTTTTTTAAAATACATTCTTCAGATTTTTTTTTAACATATAAAAAAGTCATGTTAACATATATTTTGTACATATACGTATTTGTAAATGCATTCCAAAAATGTAGATTTGTATTTTTAAAGACATACACTACGGTTGAAATGTATTTTTAAAAATATTTTTCATATATTTTGTTATAAAAATGCATTTCAACATGCAGTATATATGTATGTGTATATAATATATATTTTCAAATGTATCGAATATGGCCAAAATTATAACATTTCAAATATATTTTTCTTCCATGTGGGTTGGGAGGAACAAAAAGTGTGATTTGGTTGGTATCGGACTTATATTTCCAGAACATCCCACAGATGCTCGATTGGATGATATCCAACACCTCAGACTCATTGTTGTGGTCTTCAAACCATTTTTGCAGAGTGGCACGGAGCATTATCCTGCTGGAAGAGGTCACTGCCATCAGGGAATACCTGTCAGGAATGGACTTGTGGGCTGCAGTACCAGGGCTGGCCAGCGGGTGCTCTCAGCAATCAGAGACTCAACCCTGCAGTCAGCCAAACACCTGAAAGCTGATTGCAGGTGTATTTAACCACCTCCCGTCGGGCCGTTGCATATAAACGGCCGGACGGTGGCACTGCAGGGTCGGGTGGCCGTTTATGAACGGCCTCCCCGCACCCTGCTTGTGCGCGCTCCCTGGGAGCGCGCAGCACCGCGATCCGGTGCCCGCTGTCTCCTCCGGACACAGTGAAACACCGATCGTCGGACGGGACCTCTGTACGAGGTCCCGATCATGTGATCACTGATTGGCCAATCAGTGATCACATGCAAAGTAGTAAGCAAGATGTCACTTGTGACATCATTGCTTACTACGTGTGAAATCTCTGAATGATCACAGAGGTCACATGGTACAAGGCTATTCACAACAGCCTTGTACCATGTGACAAGCTGTGACCAATCACAGCTCACTCAGTACTTCTCAATGAGAAAGAGAAATGATTGCTTTTACATCCTATATGGGTGTAAAAGCAATCAGTGTAAAAAAAAAAAAAAAATCTTCATCACCCCCCACAAGTAGTACAGTGTCACCATGGTGACACTGTACTGCTAGGGTGACAGTATGTAAAAAAAATAAATTAATAAAAAATAATATAAAAAAATAAAATTGTAAAAAAAAATGTTTAAAAATTATAATTTTTGGTTATAAACTAATTTGTTTTTTGTTTTTTTTACTAAAAAGATAGCGTAATAAATTTTGGCAAAGATTTATGATGAAATATAATTTATTTGCAAAATGTTATAAAAAAAAAACACTTTTGTTCAAAATTTTTGGACATTTTCATTTACATAGCAAAAAAAATAAAAATCCCAGCGGTGAATAAATACCACCAAAATAAAGCTTTATCTGTCTCAAAAAAATGGTAAAAATTTAATTTGGGTACAGTGTTGCATGACTGCGCAATTGTCATTCAAAGTGTGATAGCGCTGAAAGCTGAAAATTGCCCTGGTCAGGAAGGGGGTAAAAGTGTCCGGTCTGGAAGTGGTTAAGGGATGGCCAGACCTGCAGTCTGTGCCTTGGTGTGTGTTTTTCTATGGGCCCCTGTATCTTGTTACCTGCATTCCTGTTCCTGCCTGACTGACGTGTTGCTAACCCTGCCTGATCCTGACCTCTGCTGACTTCTCCTGTTTGATCCCTGGCTTGTGACCCCGACCATTCTCTCCGCCTGCTCCTCCTGTACCTACCTGCTCGATTGTTATTGACCCGGCCTGCCTGACTACGTTGTGCTCTATATGTGTATGTACCTGTGTATCTATACCAGTTTAGGTTTGGGTTTGTTTCACCTTGTTGTATGTATTTGTGTTAGCTTGGGGTTTGTTGTATGTATTTGTGTTAGCTTGGGGTTTGGTGCACTGCGTTTATGTTTGTATTGTTAGTCTTAATAAATCGCCTTATTTATACCATATCTGAAACCCGCATTTCCCTGCGTCAGTCACACACCTCTGGTCATACCCGGAGCCCTGACATTACACCAAGGCCAATCCTGACCAGAAGTGGCTGCACAGGGAAGCCATCTTGGCTTGTTGCTGGGAAGGATGGATCTTGATGAGGTTGTGTATTTATATCTGCTAGTGTTTGATGACAGAGAATATGCTTATCAGACTCTGAAGGAGTATCCCCGGGATCAACTGCTAGAATGTATACGGATCGCTCATGTTCTAGTAGATCAGGGCACAGAGTTCTCTGAGGTGCAACCTTTGATTCAGGTTTGTGTAGAGTTGGTTTCATCTGGTACCCCTGAAAGCAGGAATGACTTTTTGCCCCCATTTAGTGCCGACCAGGTAGAGTCCCTGGTATGGTTATTAGAAGATGATGTGGATTGCTTCTTGGAGCATTATGCTGCATGTTTACCACAGGTACTAAGAGATTGTATAAACGCAGTGCAGTCATTGACCAGACAGGCTTTGTGTAAGCTGAGCTTTGTTCAACCCATACTGCAGACATGGTCAGACTTGTTGCACCCAGCCTCAGTCAGCTTACAACATCATCCCTCCGCTCAAGGCACTCTTCCTGCATCCCCGACAGCACGCCCAGTGACTGCCCAGTATACTCTGCTAACTACCACATACCAGTCCTCTGCTCCCACTCGCTGCACCTATCCTTTCTTTAACCCTGTAAAGAAGCCCCCTGTAGCAACTGCTCCCTCCTCTGTTCCATCTTCCAGCTCTTCTCTGTCCTCAGCTGCTCCATTCGTTTGCAGACCTGCGTTTACTTGCATTGCTCCAGTAGTTAAAACCAGAAAAAAGCGAAAATTCTTTCCAACCAATACCATCCTGCCAGTATCCAAACCGGTGAGCCTGCCGTCTGAGAACCTGCCTTCCGTGGTTCAGCCTGGTGCCTCGGCACCCGCACTTCAGCCTGATGTCTCTACCCAGTCTGATGTCTGTACCCAGCCTGATGAACTGATCCAGCCAGACGATCCAATGCCTGATGACCCAGTGCCCGCTGTCATACCTGGTTACCCGATGCCCGCTGTGGAGCCAGACGATCCAATGCCTGATGACCCGATGCCCGCTGTCGATCCAGACGATCCGGTGCCCGCTGTCATGCCTGGTGACCCGATGCCCGCTGTCGAGCCAGACGATCCAATGCCTGATGACCCGGTGCCCGCTGTCGATTCAGACGATCCGGTACCTGATGACCTGGTGCCCGCTGTCATGCCTGGTGACCCGATGCCCGCTGTCGAGCCAGACGATCCAATGCCTGATGACCCAGTGCCCGCTGTCATGCCTGGTGACCCGATGCCTGCTGTCGAGCCAGACGATCCAGCGCCAGATGACCCGATGCCCGCTGTCGAGCCAGACAATCCATTGCCTGATGACCCGGTGCCCGCTGTCATGCCTGGTGACCCGATGCCCGCTGTCGAGCCAGATGATCCAATGTCTGATGACCCAGTGCCCGCTGTCATGCCTGGTGACCCGATGCCCGCTGTCGAGCCAGACGATCCAGCTCCAGATGACCCGGTGCCTGCTGTCGAGCCAGACGATCCGGTACCTGATGACCCGGTGCCCGCTGTCGTGCCAATTGACTCAGAGCCCACTGTCGTGCCTGGTAACTCGGTGCCCACTGCCTTGCCAGATGACGCGGTGCCCGCTGTCGAGCCAAGTGACCTGATGCCTGGTGACCTGATGCCCGCTGTCGAGCCAGACGATCCAATGTCTGATCCAGTGCCCGCGGTCATGCCAGTTGACTCGGAGCCCACTGTCGTGCCTGGTGACTCGGTGCCCACTGCCTTGCCAGATGACGCGGTGCCCGCTGGCGAGCCAAATGACCTGATGCCTGGTGACCCAGTGCCCGCTGTCATACCTGGTGACCCGATGCCCACTGTCAAGCCAGACAATCCAATGCCTGATGACCCAGTGCCCGCTGTCATGCCTGGTGACCCGATGCCCACTGTCGAGCCAGACGATCCAATGCCTGATGACCCAGTGCCCGCTGTCATGCCTGGTGACCCGATGCCCGCTGTCGAGCCAGACGATCCAGCGCCAGATGACCCGGTGCCTGCTGTCGAGCCAGATGATCCGGTACCTGATGACCCGGTGCCCGCTGTCGTGCCAATTGACTCAGAGCCCACTGTCGTGCCTGGTGACTCGGTGCCCACTGCCTTGCCAGATGATGCGGTGCCCGCTGTCGAGCCAAGTGACCTGATGCCTGGTGACCCGATGCCCGCTGTCGAGCCAGACAATCCAATGTCTGACCCAGTGCCCGCTGTCATGCCAGTTGACTCGGAGCCCCCTGTCGTGCCTGGTGACTCGGTGCCCACTGCCTTGCCAGATGACGCGGTGCCCGCTGTCAAGCCAAATGACCTGATGCCTGGTGACCCGATGCCCGCTGTCCAGCCAGACGATCCAAGGTCTGACCCAGTGCCCGCGGTCATGCCAATTGACTCGGAGCCCACTGCCGTGCCTGGTGACTCAGTGCCCACTGCCTTGCCAGATGACGCGGTGCCCGCTGTCGAGCCAAATGACCTGATGCCTGGTGACCTGATGCCCGCTGTCGTGCCAGTTGACTCAGAGCCCGCTGTCCTGCCTGATGGCCCGGTGCCTGCCGCCCCGCCTGAAGGCCCGGTGCCTGCCGCCCCGCCTGGGGGCATGTGCCTGCCGCTCCTCCTGGGGGCCCTGTGCCTGCCGCTCCTCCTGGGGGCCCTGTGCCTGCCGCTCCTCCTGGGGGCCCGGTGCCTGCCGCTCCGCCTGGGGGCCCGGTACCTGCCGCTCCTCCTGGGGGCCCTGTGCCTGCCGCTCCTCCTGGGGGCCCGGTGCCTGCCGCCCTGCCTGGGGGCCCGGTGCCTGCCACCCCGCTTAGGGGGCCCGATGCCTGTCGCTCCGCCTGGGGGCCCGGCGCCTGCCGCCCCGCCTGGGGGCCTGGCGCCCGCCGCTCCGCCTGAGGGCCCAGTGCCCGCCGCTCCGCCTGGGGGCCCGACGCCCGCTGCTCCACCTGGGGGCCCGACGCCCGCCGCTCCGCCTGGTGGCCCGGTGCCTGCTGCTCCGCCTGGTGATCCGGTGTCCAGCCCGATGTGCCTCTGTCCAGTGTCCAGCCCGATGTGCCTCTGCCCGGAGTCCAGCCCGATGTGCCTCTGCCCGGAGTCCAGCCCGACGTGCCTCTGCCCGGAGTCCAGCCCGACGTGCCTCTGCCCGGAGTCCAGCCCGACGTGCCTCTGCCCGGAGTCCAGCCCGACGTGCCTCTGCCCGGAGTCCAGCCCGACGTGCCTCTGCCCGGAGTCCTGCCCGACGTGCCTCTGCCCGGAGTCCTGCCCGATGTGCCTCTGCCCGGAGTCCTGCCCGACGTGCCTCTGCCCGGAGTCCAGCCCGACGTGCCTCTGCCCGGAGTCCAGCCCGACGTGCCTCTGCCCGGAGTCCAGCCCGACGTGCCTCTGCCCGGAGTCCAGCCCGACGTGCCTCTGCCCGGAGTCCAGCCCGACGTGCCTCTGCCCGGAGTCCAGCCCGACGTGCCTCTGCCCGGAGTCCAGCCCGACGTGCCTCTGCCCGGAGTCCTGCCCGACGTGCCTCTGCCCGGAGTCCAGCCCGATGTGCCGGTCTTTGATATCCCGCCAGTTACCAGACCCGGGCGGTGGAACATTTTGCCCAGCTAGGACTGTTTGGAGCGTCCGGAGGCCGCTCCTTGAGGCGGGGGTACTGTCAGGAATGGACTTGTGGGCTGCAGTACCAGGGCTGGCCAGCGGGTTCTCTCAGCAATCAGAGACTCAACCCTGCAGTCAGCCAAACACCTGAAAGCTGATTGCAGGTGTATTTAAGGGATGGCCAGACCTGCAGACTGTGCCTTGGTGTGTGTTTTTCCATGGGCCCCTGTATCTTGTTACCTGCATTCCTGTTCCTGCCTGACTGACGTGTTGCTGACCCTGCCTGATCCTGACCTCTGCTGACTTCTCCTGTTTGATCCCTGGCTTGTGACCCTGACCATTCTCTCCGCCTGCTCCTCCTGTACCTACCTGCCCGATTGTTATTGACCTGGCCTGCCTGACTACGTTGTGCTCTATATGTGTATGTACCTGGGTATCTATATCAGTTTAGGTTTGGGTTTGTTTCACCTTGTTGTATGTATTTGTGTTAGCTTGGGGTTTGGTGCACTGCGTTTGTTTGTATTGTTAGTCTTAATAAATCGCCTTATTTATACCATATCTGAAGCCTGCGTTTCCCTGTCAGTCCACACACCTCTGGTCATACCCGGAGCCCTGACAATACCGTTTCCATGAATGAACTTACTTGACCACCAACAATGTTTTTAGGTAGGTGGGACATGTCCGATAGCATCCACATGAAGGGCGGAGCCAAGGTTCCCCAGCAGAACATTACCTGAAGCATCACACTGCCTCCGCAGGCTTGTCTTCTTCCCATACTGCATTCCTGGTGCCATCTCTTCCTCAGGTAAGTGACGCACACCCACCCGGCCATCCACATGATGGAAAAGAAAACGTCATTCATCAGACCAGACCACATTCTTCCATTGCTCCATGCTACAGTTCTTGATGCTCACGTGTCCATTGTAGGCACATTTGGCTGTGGACACAGGTCAGCATGGGTACACTGACCGGTCTGCAGCTACACAGCCCCTTACACAACAAACTGCAATGCTCTGCCTGTTCTGACACCTTTCTATCTCAACCAGCATTCACTTTTTCATCAATGTGAGCTCTTCTATTGGATCAGACTACACAGGCAAGCCTTCCCTCAACACGTCCATCAATGAGCCTTCCCTCAACACGTCCATCAATGAGCCTTCCCTCAACACGTCCATCAATGAGCCTTCCCTCACCACCTCCATCAATGAGCCTTCCCTCACCACCTCCATCAATGAGCCTTCCCTCACCACCTCCATCAATGAGCCTTCCCTCACCACCTCCATCAATGAGCCTTCCCTCACCACCTCCATCAATGAGCCTTCCCTCACCACCTCCATCAATGAGCCTTCCCTCACCACCTCCATCAATGAGCCTTCCCTCATTACCTCCATCAATGAGCCTTCCCTCCTCACCTCTATCAATGAGACCTCCCTCCCCACCTCCATCAATGAGCCTGCCCTCTCCACCTCCATCAATGAGCCTTCTCTCCCCACCTCCATCAATAAGACTTCCTTCCCCACCTCCATCAATGAGTCTTTCCCCTCCATCAATGAGCCTTCCCTCTCCACATCCATCAGTGAGCCTTCTCTCCCCCACCTCCATCAATGTGCCTTCCCTCTCCACCTCCATCAATGTGCCTTCCCTCCCCACTTTTATCAATGAGCCTTCCCTCCCCACGTCCATCAGTGAGCCTTTCCTCCCCACCTCCATCAATGAGTCTCTCCTCCCCACATCCATCAATGAGCCTTCCTTCTCCACATCCATCATTGAGCATTTATTCCTTACCTCCATCAATGAGCCTTCCCTCCTCACCTCCATCAATGTGCCTTCCCTCTCCACATCCATCAGTGAGCCTTCTCTCCCCCACCTCCATCAATGTGCCTTCCCTCCCCACCTCCATCAATGTGCCTTCCCTCCCCACCTCCATCAATGTGCCTTCCCTCCCTACCTCCATCAATAAGCCTTCCCTCCCCACCTCCATCAATGAGGCTTGCCTTCCCTCCACGTCCATCAGTGAGCTCCCCCCACCTCCATCAGTGAGCCTTCCCTCCCCACCTCCATCAATGAGCCTTCCCTCCCCACCTCCATCAATGAGCCTTCCCTCCCCACCTCCATCAATGAGGCTTGCCTTCCCTCCACGTCCATCAGTGAGCTCCCCCTAACCTCTATCAGTGAGCCTTCCCTCCCCACCTCCATCAATGAGCCTTCCCTCCCCACCTCCATCAATGAGCCTTTGCTGCCCATGACCCTGTCATCTGCTGTCCGGTTTTCCTTCCTTGGACCACTTTTGGTCAGTCCTGACCATTGCAGACCAGAAACATCCCACAAGAGCTGCAGTTTTGGAGTTGCTCTGACCCGGTCATCTAGACATTACAATTTGGCCCTTGTCAGAGTCTCTCAAATCCTCTCTCTAAATGTCCATTTTTTCTGTTTTCAACACACCAACTTCAGGGACACCATACTCACGTGCTGCCTAATATATCCCTCCCACTTTCAGGTGTCATTGTAATGAGATAATCAATGTTTTTCCCTTCACCTGTCATTGGTCATAATGTTATGGCTGATCTGAGTATGTCTTTGCAAATCAGGATACAATGTAACAATTCTGGAGAACACTGGAGGGAATTTGGAACCATTGAATACATGTATCTCCTAAATCTCTCTAGTGGTCTCTTGAACTGTTACATTGTATCTCTTGTTACAAAGAGAGAAGTATTTCCCATGCGCCACACTCCATCTCGTGGTTCTAAGGTATACACTGACACATTACTTAGCTCGGTGCATTTATTCTGTAGAAGTATATCAAATGACAGGTCCACTTTAACTAGCTGCCGACCGCAGGAAGCCGAATGACAGCTGCACTTCGGCCGGCCAGTTCTGGGACGGCGTCATATGACATCCTCCAAGAACACGCTCTCCTGTGCGCTCCCGGAGATCTCTCACTACGGACACAGCTGATCACGTGATGTGGTAAAAGGCCAATCACAGCGGCTTTTTAACACGTGATCAGCCTTGTCCAATGACCCGCTGATCACCGGGAAATGCAATTGCCGGTTCTCGGCTGCAATTTCCTCACGCTGTCAGAGAGCGAGGAAAGTACTGCCGAGAACCGACAGCTGTCAGGGCAGGGATCGGCACTGATCATCAGGGCACAGATGATCAGTGCCCTGAAGATCGGTGCCCAGCAGTGCCACCCACCTGTGCCCACCAGTGCCCATCAGTGCAGCCCAGCAGTGCCGCCAGTCAGTGCTACCCAGCAGTGCCACCAGTCAGTGCCCAGCAGTGCCGCCAGTCAGTGCTACCCAGCAGTGCCACCAGTCAGTGCCCAGCAGTGCCGCCAGTCAGTGCTACCCAGCAGTGCCACCAGTCAGTGCCCAGCAGTGCCGCCAGTCAGTGCCGCCTATCAATACCCATCATAATTGCCAGCTCATCAGTGCCGCCTATCAGTGCCAACTATCAGTACCCATCATCAGTGCCAGCTCATCAGTGCAACCTATCAGTGCCACCTCATTAGTGCTGCCTATCAGTGCCCATCAGTGCTGCCTATCAGTGCAGCCTCATCAACGCACATCAGTGAAGGAGAAAAATTACCTGTTTGCAAAATTTTATCATAGAAACTTTTTTTTTTCAAATTTTTTGCACTTTTTTGTTTATAGCGCAAAAAAATAAAACCACCAGCGGTGATTAACCACTTCCCGACCGGCCGTTGCATATAAACGGCCGGACGGTGGCAGTGCAGGGTCGGGTGGCCGTTTATGAACGGCCTCCCCGCACCCTGCTTGTACGCGCTCCCTGGGAGCGCGCAGCACCGTGATCCGGTGCCCGCTGTGTCCTCCGGACACAGTGAAACACCGATCGTCAGACGGGACCTCTGTACGAGGTCCCGATCATGTGATCACTGATTGGCCAGTCAGTGATCACAGGCAAAGTAGTAAGCAAGATGTCACTTGTGACATCATTGCTTACTACGTGTGAAATCTGTGAATGATCACAGAGGTCACATGGTACAAGGCTATTCACAACAGCCTTGTACCATGTGACAAGCTGTGACCAATCACAGCTCACACAGTATTTCTCAATGGCTGCAAGAATGCAGACAGAGAAAGAGAAATGATTGCTTTTACATCCTATATGGGTGTAAAAGCAATCAGTGTAAAAAAAACAAAACAAAATCTTCATCACCCCCCACAAGTAGTACAGTGTCACCATGGTGACACTGTACTGCTAGGGTGACAGTATATAAAAAAAATAAATTAATAAAAAATAATAATATAAAAAAATAAAATAAAAATGTAAAAAAAAATGTTTAAAAATTATAATTTTTGGTTATAAACTAATATTTATTTTTTTTACTAAAAAGATAGCGGAATAAATGTTGGCAAAGATTTATGATGAAATATAATTTATTTGCAAAATGTTATAAAAAAAACACTTGTTTAAAATTTTTGGACTTTTTCATTTACATAGCAAAAAAAAATAAAAATCCCAGCGGTGAATAAATACCACCAAAATAAAGCTTTATCTGTCTCAAAAAAATGATAAAAATTTAATTTGGGTACAGTGTTGCATGACTGCGCAATTGTCATTCAAAGTGTGATAGCGCTGAAAGCTGAAAATTGCCCTGGTCAGGAAGACGGTAAATACCACCAAAAGAAAGCTCTATTTGTGAGAAAAAAATGATAAAAATGTCATATGGGTACAGTGTCGCACGACCGCACAATTGTCATTCAAAGTGCGACTGCGCTGAAAGCTGAAAATTGGCCTGGGCAGGAAGGGGGTAGAAGTGTCCGGTAGGCAGGAAGGGGGTAGAAGTGCCCGGTAGGCGAGGGGTTAACCCCTTCACGCCGGTGCCTCCTGGCCCTTTAAGGGTTTCAGAAGCTGGGAGGCGGGGCGGGGTTTAGGGTCATGTGACCACCGTGACATCACGGCGATCACATGATTGGGAACAGGGGCGGACTGACAACTCATGGGGCCCCCAGGCAATAGGGGATCATGGGGACCCTGTGTCCTCGCCCACACTCAAACCACACCCAAAAAAGCCTAGGTTCATCTCATGGGGCCCCCTACTGACCCCGGGCCCTCGGGCAGTGCCCGAGTTCCCAAATGGTCAGTCTGCCCCTGATCGGGAAAGATCCCGATCGAAAGAGGAGATCAGGACCTTTCCGTGAGTACCGGACACGTGTGCTGGGAGCGGGTAGGGCGCGCGCTCTCAGCTCATATGTTCTTTTTTAATAAAACGCAAATGTGCGGCCGCTCGGCGTCTAGACCCAGACGCACATTTGCGTTCAGCCGGCATGAAGAGGTTAAAGAAGGATAATTAGACACTCCTGCACTACCTTCCTACCCCAAGTGACCCCAAAAAGGACCGAACAAAGTGGCTGCAGACACCTAACTATATAAAATAGTGACAAATAATAAAAGGTAACGGGGCTGCGCTACTAAGTGACTGATATGTGGAAAAATGAATGACATAAACTAGATAAAAATATAAAAATAATTATAAAAATAGTAAACATATATAACACAGCCAGGTGTAAACATACAATAAATTGGTAAGGTGGTGCAAAAAATGCCAAGTGACAGTGCCAGCCGCAGGAAATCGGCTATGAAGTGCTAGTGCCGCAGGTGAATAAAACAATAACTAATATATACAAAGAGTGACTCGATTCCAAAATAGACAATCAAAAATACTTCAGAAGTGATAATGCTGCAAACAAACCGGCTATGAAGTGCTAGTGAATAAATCAATCGCTGATATATGCAAAAAGTGACTCAGTTTCAGAATAATCAATCAAAAATAATGGATAAGTGACTCACTCCAAAAACATCAAAAAGTGACTCAGTCTCATAACAAAAAAAAAAAACGATGAAAAAAAAATTTATATAAAAGAAAAATGAAAGTCCCAAAAAAAAAAAAAAACAATGAAAAAACAACAACAAAAAAATATATATAAAAGGAAAATGACAGTCCCAAAAAATCAGAAAAGAACACAGAAAAAAACGCAGTGAATCTGTAGTGCATGCCGTGACAGATCCAGTGCTGCGAACATATATGGACAAATCCTCCACCGGCTAGCGTGCGCGCTCACCTTCAAAATTGGAACCCACAAAGAGTCACAAAGCATAGAAAGCCTCAAACAATGATTTCCAAGAGAAAGATCCTCAATACAATCAGAGAGCCAAAGATCATCTACATGTGTCCTGGGTTATATAATGGAAGGGAGTCCTGGGTTATACAATGGAAGGGAGTCCTGGGTTATACAATGGAAGGGAGTCCTGGGTTGTACAATGGAAGGGAGTCCTGGGTTATACAAGGAAGGGAGTCCTGGGTCACACAACACAATGGAACGAAGTCTTGGGTTACACAACACAATGGAAGGGAGTCCTGGGTTATACAATGGAAGGGAGTCCTGGGTTACAGAATGGAAGGTAGTCCTGGGTTACACAACACAATGGAAGGCAGTCCTGAGTTATACAATGGAAGGGAGTCCTGGGTTACACAACACAATGGAAGGCAGTCCTGAGTTATACAATGGAAGGGAGTCCTGGGTTACACAACACAATGGAAGGCAGTCCTGAGTTATACAATGGAAGGGAGTCCTGGGTTATACAATGGAAGGGAGTCCTGGGTTATACAACACAATGAAAGGAAGTCCTGAGTTATACAATGGAAGGGAGTCCTGGGTTATACAATGGAAGGGAGTTCTGAGTTATACAATGGAAGGGAGTCCTGGGTTATACAATGGAAGGGAGTCCTGGGTTATACAACACAATGGAAGGAAGTCCTGGGTTATACAATGGAAGGAAGTCCTGAGTTATACAATGGAAGGGAGTCCTGGGTTACACAATGGAAGGGAGTCCTGGGTTATACAACACAATGGAAGGAAGTCCTGGGTTACAAAATGGAAGGACGTCCTGGGTTACAAAATGGAAGGAAGTCCTGGGTTACACAACACTATGGAAGGGAGTCCTGGGTTATACAATGGAAGGGAGTCCTGGGTTATACAATGGAAGGGAGTCCTGGGTTGTACAATGGAAGGGAGTCCTGGGTTATACAACACAATGGAAGGAAGTCCTGAGTTATACAATGGAAGGGAGTCCTGGGTTACACAATGAAAGGGAGTCCTGGGTTATACAACACAATGGAAGGGAGTCCTGAGTTATACAATGGAAGGGAGTCCTGGGTTACACAATGGAAGGTAGTCCTGGGTTATACAACACAATGGAAGGGAGTCCTGAGTTATACAATGGAAGGGAGTCCTGGGTTATACAACACAATGGAAGGTAGTCCTGGGTTACAGAATGGAAGGTAGTCCTGGGTTACACAACACAATGGAAGGTAATCCTGGGTTATACAATGGAAGGTAGTCCTGGGTTATACAACACAATGGAAGGGAGTCCTGAGTTATACAATGGAAGGGAGTCCTGGGTTATACAACACAATGGAAGGGAGTCCTGAGTTATACAATGGAAGGGAGTCCTGGGTTATACAACACAATGGAAGGTAGTCCTGGGTTACAGAATGGAAGGTAGTCCTGGGTTACACAACACAATGGAAGGTAATCCTGGGTTATACAATGGAAGGTAGTCCTGGGTTATACAATGGAAGGGAGTCCTGGGTTATACAATGGAAGGGAGTCCTGGGTTATACAACACAATGGAAGGTAGTCCTGGGTTATACAATGGAAGGGAGTCCTGGGTGACACAATACAGAAAGGGTATTCTGTAACTTCTATAACACGCATACTTATAAGAATACATGGACATTTGGGACTTTTCCATCTATTATTTTATTTTGTCACATTGAATGGTTTATATCAAGAAAATATAAGCTACATTTGCCATAAGGCCAATAACGCACACTAAGACGCACGGTTTTGCAAGAATTCCTGAATACTTGGAATGCATACATTGTTTTTTTAGTTTTTTTTTCCACAGTACATTGCATGTAACACATGGTCACTATATTATCTATAGGTGTAAAGCACTGCCTGGCACCTATTTACTAATATAATCATTTGTGATACATTTGATATACTGCAGGTACATGTGACCTATTATGTTTGAAGTAGATATGATGCAAATAGATCCTCAGATATTAGGTGACACTCAGGAAAAATAATGCTAATTAGCTTCAATAATCTCTCAGCGTGTCTAAAAGTAACATAGACGTTCATTCATGTAATATCATCACACGGGATTAAATCACCACATTATTATTATTATGGCACCACACAAGGACATTTACATACCACATCATCATATTATCACCAGTATCATCATAATATTATAAAATATATTTAATTATGACATCAGCATACAATTATAATTACATAAAGGTGTGATTAGCACCGGGCAGAGCACTTATGGTACAGTATGTCATAGACGTCTATAGAATTTCCTGCCTCTTCAGAGCAAACTATGTCGTGATGTAGATTCAATTCTTCGGTTGCTTTTCACATGTTCCTTCGGGTATATGCCAAGACTTTGTTTTTGAGTTCGGGGCGAAGTAGGGAAGGTTTTAGACCTTCTATCCCAGCCTTTCTCAACCTTTTTACCCGAGAGGAATCTTTGAAAGAATTGTAAAGTCTTAAGGAACCCGTGCCTTAACCAATTAATTGGTGGTCATTGGTAAAATGATCTTTCCATTGGTGGCTAGTGGGAAGAACATACCCCTTACAGTGGTGGTCAGATTGCCACCAATAAAGTATAGACCACTAAAAAGCTGTTGTTATGTTGCTGGCTCTACCAAGTGGCAATGGCCCTGGGAATATGCAGGCACCATCAAATCATAGGTACACCCCCTGGGTCAGACAAAGGGAGAGGGCGGTCAGGTGCAAGATCCAATTAGTTATCATCTGGGGCTACTTGTCAGATCTTGGATTCCCTTGTCCAGGGATACCCTCAGTGCAGCCGAGTGAAGAGGAAGGATTCATTTGGGGTCTGAGGAGGTACATCAAGGGGACTTCAAAGGGAATATGCAGGCACCATCAAGTCAAAGGTCACAATTCAAGGAACCCCTAGCCACCTCTGGAGGAACCCTAGGGTTCTACAGAACCCTGGCTAAGAATGGCTGTTCTATCAGGTTTTTATTGCTGTCTGTGTCCCCGATGGGGAGGCTGTTTCTCTCTCTTTGCCCTGGTCACCATTATCTCTGAGACAGAAAATAATGGAAGGTCCAAATTTTTTTTTCTGTTTCCTCACAGGAGATGATGGCTAATCTTTGTAAGAAGACAAATGTTCATGCTTTCTAACTGTCCAAGATGGGATATCACCTCACTTTCCAGAGATCTCTTCTTATTTCGTGCTGTGTCTAAGATGGACTAAGAGGAGACTGGAGTGTGGAGCCTGGGAGGGGGTCCAAGGGAGGGCAGCCTACCTACAGGCTGGAGATGGGAAAGAAGGATCTCCACTACCCAAAGTCTTATAGGGAGGACTTCCTGTGCAGCAGGGAAGGAGCCAGCCAAATGTAAGGCCTGAAAGCAGCTACCAACCCATCAAGCTAATACGACAGGACAGTGTGAGAAGTTCTACACCCCCTGGGTCAGACAAAGGGAGAGGGCGGTCAGGTGCAAGACCCCACTAGTTCTCATCTGGGAATACTTGTCATATCTTGGATTCCCTTGTCCAGGGATACCCTCAGTGCAGTTGAGTGAAGAGGAAGGATTCATTTGGGGTCTGAGGAGGTACATCAAGGGGAATATGCAGGCACCATCAAATCAAAGGTCACAATTCGAGGAACCCCTAGCCACCTCTGGAGGAACCCTAGGGTTCTACAGAACCCTGGCTAAGAATGGCTGTTCTATCAGGTTTTTATTGCTGTCTGTGTCCCTGATGGGGAGGCGGGTCCTCTCTCTTTTCCCTGGTCACCATTGTCTCTGAGACAGAAAATAATGGCAGGTCCAAATTTTTTTTTCTGTTTCCTCACAGGAGATGACGGCTAATCTTTCTAAGAAGACAAATGTTCATGCTTTCTAACTGTCCAAGATGGGATATCACCTCACTTTCCAGAGATCTCTTCTTATTTCCTGCTGTGTCTAAGATGGACTAAGAGGAGGCTGGAGCGTGGAGCCTGGGAGGGGGTCCCAGGGAGGGCAGTCTACCTACAGGCTGGAGACGGGAAAGAAGGATCTCCACTACCCAAAGTCTTATAGGGAGGACTTCCTGTGCAGCAGGGAAGGAGCCAGACCAACGTAAGGCCTGAAAGCAGCTACCAACCCATCAAGCTAACACGACAGGACAGTGTGAGTAGTTCTACACCCCCTGGGTCAGACAAAGGGAGAGGGCGGTCAGGTGCAAGACCCAACTAGTTCTCATCTGGGAGTACTTGTCAGATCTTGGATTCCCTTGTCCAGGGATACCCTCAGTGCAGCCGAGAGAAGAGGAAGGATTCATTTGGGGTCTGAGGAGGTACATCAAGGGGAATATGCAGGCACCATCAAATCAAAGGTCACAATTCAAGGAACCCCCTAGCCACCTCTGGAGGAACCCTAGAGTTCTACAGAATCCTGGCTAAGAATGGCTGTTCTATCAGGTTTTTATTGCTGTTTATGTCCCCGATGGGGAGGCGGGTCCTCTCTCTTTGCCCTGGTCACCATTGTCTCTGAGACATAAAATGATGGCAAGTCCAAATTTTTCATTCTGTTTCCTCACAGGAGATGACGGCTAATCTTTCTAAGAAGACAAATGTTCATGCTTTCTAACTGTCCAAGATGGGATATCACCTCACTTTCCAGAGATCTCTTCTTATTTCCTGCTGCTGCGTCTACAGGACAGGAAAAGAAGGGAAGTCTCCTCGACGCAACAAAATAAAAAAAAGCCCATTCAAGTTATGACTACAATAAAAAGTTTCAACTTTCCGTACACTGTAATGCAATAAGCGGCTGTATGTGTTGTTAACTATCTAAACAGGGCGAATTATTGAAGCTCAAATTACATCCAAGCGTGTCACGCTCCACTAATAAAATAATGTGAAATATGCAAAAAAAAAGGTATATAATTAAGTAAATCAAACAATAAATATAATTTTAAATATTTTTAAATAACATGAGTGAGTCCAACTTTAGTTTGCAGTCCTGCTAAAGCTGCATGCTTGTTTCAAACCAACCGTGACTTATAGTGTGTTTGCCACTAGTGAAAAATATATACAGGTGAAACTCGATAAATGAGAATATGGTGCAAAAGTTCATTTATTTCAGTGCAGCAACTTAAAAGGTGAATCTAATATATGAGACTCATTACATGCAAAGCAAGATAGTTCAAGCCGTGATTTGTCGTCATTGTGATGATTATGGCTTACAGCTCATGAAAACCCCAAATCCACAATCTCAGAAAATGAGAATATTCCATGCAATCAATAAAACACGGATTGTACATAGAACAATATCGGACCTCTGAAAAGTAGAAGCTGCATATGTACTCAGGACTTGGTTGGGGCCCCTTTTGCAGCAATTACTGCCTCAATGCGGCGTGGCATGGAAGCTATCAGCCTGTGGCACTGCTGAGGTGTTATGGAAGACCAGGATGCTTCAATAGCGGCCTTCAGCTCTTCTGCATTGTTCGGTCTCATGTCTCTCATCTTTCTCTTGGCAATGCCCCATAGATTCTCTATGGGCTTCAGGTCAGGCGAGTTTGCTGGCCAATCAAGCACAGTAATCCCACGGTCGTTGAACCAGGTTTTGGTGCTTTTGGCAGTGTGGGCGGAGCCAAGTCCTGCTGGAAAATGAAGTCAGCATCCCCATAAAGCTCATCTGTGGAAGGAAGCATGAAGTGCTCCAAAATCTCCTGGTAGACGGCTGTGGTGACCCTGGACTTCATGAAGCACAGAGGACCAACACCAGCAGATGACATGGCTCCCCAAATCAACAGACTGTGGAAACCTCACACTGGACTTCAAGCATCTTGCAGTGTGTGCCTCTCCATTCTTCCTCCATACTCGGGGCCCTTGGGCCTCTCCATTCTTCCTCCATACTCGGGGTCCTTGGGCCTCTCCATTCTTCCTCCATACTCGGGTCCTTGGGCCTCTCCATTCTTCCTCCATACTCGGGGTCCTTGTGCCTCTCCATTCTTCCTCCATACTCGGGGTCCTTGGGCCTCTCCATTCTTCCTCCATACTCGGGGTCCTTGGGCCTCTCCATTCTTCCTCCATACTCGGGGTCCTTGGGCCTCTCCATTCTTCCTCCATACTCGGGGTCCTTGGGCTTCTCCATTCTTCCTCCATACTCTGGGTCCTTGGTTTCCAAATGAGATGCAAAAGTTGCTCTCATCAGAAAAGAGGACTTTGGACCACTGAGCACCAGACCAGGTCTGTTTTTCTTTAGCCCAGGTAAGACAGTTCTGACGTTTGCTGTTCAGGAGCGGCTTGACAAGAGGAATACGACATTTGAAGCCCATGTCCAGGATCCGTCTGTGTGTGGTGGCTCTTGATGCACTGACTCCAGCCTCAGTCCACTCCTTGTGAAAGTCCCCAACACTTTTGAATGGCCTTTTCCTTTACAATCCTCTCCAGGCTGCGGTCATCCCTGCTGCTTGCGCACCTTTTTCTTCCACAATTTTCCCTTCCACATAACTTTCTATTAATGTGCTTTGATACAGCACTTTGGGAACATCCAACTTCTTTTGCAATTCCCTTTTGAGGCTTTCCCTCCTTATGGAGGGTGTCAGTGATGGTGTCAGGTCAGCAGTCTTTCCCATGATTGTGATTCCTACTGAACCAGACTGAGAGACCATTTAAAGGCTCAGGAACCCTTTGCAGGTGTTATGGCTGAATGAGCTGATTAGAGTGGGACACTTTGAGCCGAGAATATTCCACCTTTTCACAATATTCTCATTTTCTGAGATTGTGGATTTGGGGTTTTCATGAGCTGTAAGCCATAATCATCACAATGATGACAAATCACGGCTTGAACTATCTTGCTTTGCATGGAATGAGTCTCATATATTAGTTTCACCTTTTAAGTTGCATTAGTGAAATAAATGAACTTTTGCACCATATTCTCATTTTTTGAGTTTCACCTGTAGATAAAAAAATATATATACACAAAAAATAAAAATGATATAAAAAATATATAAAAATATATAAAATTTTGTAGAAAAGTCCACAAAATCTTTATCTTGAGTGCTCCTTCACCAGTGTGCGCTCACCTGACTTATATGAACAAACCATTAAGTGAGGTCAAAAACAGCTTGTGTCCCTTTAATTGGACTTGGAGAGGAGTGGATATCTGTATCCCTGTCCCAGATGGATGGATGGATGAGTGGAGTATTTCCCTTTTTCCAGCAGGGGGTCTCACTGTTTCCTAGAGATCTATTTCCTGAAGTCGGATGGATGGATGGATGGATGGAGTTATCCCTCTTCCCTCTAGGGGGTCTCTTCTTCAAAAGGTATTTATTCAGCCAAAATATAGGGCACTCACATGATATAAATAATAAGCTCGCTTTTGTATGCGATATTGTATGATCCTCTATATGTTTGCCACACTCCAAATACTTGCTGTGTATTTTCCTTTAAGCGTCATGACATCAGAGCCCCTCCCCTTAATTTTGATTATAGCGACACACTAGTATGAGTATGTGTATGGTGTAGGCGACCCACTCACTTATTTATTTAATCAGTAAGTATACACAGAAGCACATTCATTTTGCACATAATATATATAGTTTTTTTAACTTGAATTATTATTATTATTATATTATTATACAGTATTTATAAAGCGCCAATAGTTGGCTCAGCGCTGTACATTACAAAGGGAGACAGAACATGTGACAGAACAATACCAATACAATGCGATACACGAGGGGTTCGAGGGCCCTGCTCCTTGGAGCTTACAATCTAGGAGGGAGGGGATGGTGGCACAGGAGGAGATAGCTGTGGGGGATGGAGTGGTAGGAAGAGTCGAGGAGGTCGGCAATTAGCAGGGGGTGGGGTAGGCTTCCCTGAAGAGATGGGTTTTCAGGGTGCGCCTAAATGAGAGGAGAGTAGGTGATAGTCTGATGGATTGGGGTAGGGAGTTCCAGAGGATAGGTGACACCCTGGAGAAATCCTGGAGGCGGGCATGGGAGGAGGAGACCAGGGAACTAGAGAGAAGGAGGTCTTGTGAGGAGCGGAGTGTGCGTGTTGGGCGGTACTTGGATATTAGGTCGGTGATGTAGTTCGGGGCAGTATGGTGGACGGCTTTGTACGTCAGTGATAGGATTTTGAATTTGATATGTTGTGCAATCAGAAGCCAGTGGAGGGATTGGCAGAGGGGGGTGGAGGACACTGAGTGGAGGCCAGTGGAGGGATTGGCAGAGGTTGGTGGAGGACACTGAGTGGAGGCCAGTGGAGGGATTGGCAGAGGGGGGTGGAGGACATTGAGTGGAAGCCAGTGGAGGGATTGGCAGAGAGGGGTGGAGGACACTGAGTGGAGGCCAGTGGAGGGATTGGCAGAGGGGGGTGGAGGACACTGAGTGGTGGCTAGTGGAGGGATTGGCAGAGAGGGATGGAGGACACTGAGTGGAGGCCAGTGGAGGGATTGGCAGAGGGGGGTGGAGGACACTGAGTGGAGGCCAATGGAGGGATTGACAGAGGGGGGTGGAGGACATTGAGTGGAGGCCAGTGGAGGGATTGGCAGAGGGGGGTGGAGGACACTGAGTGGAGGCCAGTGGAGGGATTGGCAGAGGGGGGTGGTGGAAACGGAGCGGTTGGTAAGGTGGATGAGTCTGGCTGCTGTATTCAGGATGGATTGAAGCAGGGATAGCCAGCGGCGAGGCAGGCCAGTGAGGAGGGAGTTGCAGTAGTCGAGTCGTGATATGATGAGGGGGTAGATGAGCTGTTTAGTGGTTTCTGGGGTTAGGAACGTGCGGATTTTGGCGATGTTACGGAGGTGGAGTCTGCATGAGTTTGTTAGTGATTGGACTTGGGGCTAAAAAATATAATAAAACATTATATATAATAAAAATTATATTTTTTTGATTCACTATATGAAGACATATATGCACTAAATACACCATAGTAGCTCACAAGTATCACGTTTTTATATGAACTATTGAAGCTGTTATAAAATATTTCAGAAGGCATTGGTAGGGTTTGACGTCCTCATGGGCATTGCAACACATACCCGCAGTTTTCTATCCTGAAATTTTTGCTTTACATCTGCAAAATATCACAACAGAACAAAACAAAAAGTGCCATAGAGAGAAAATGAAGCTGTATATAGTGATGTATTGATGATTTTTTTTTTTTTATAGTCAGGGTGTAAGCGCCATCGTTTATTTCTCATCCAGATTTAGGGTGCGTTGTGTGTTTTTTACGAGGAAGAAAGTCGTCAACGATAATCAAGGCCAATTCCACTGTGCAGATTCCGTTGTCGATACAAATAGGCTTGTTTATTCCACCATCTCCTCCTCTAGGGGGCGCTCTGGTTTTGTCATCAGCATGTCCAGTTCTGGGCTTTGTGGACCTTTTTGTTGGTCTAGGACTATCCTGGTGGGTCAGAATCTGAGACATAAACAGAAACAGAGAGAGTGGTCAGAGTTGGAGATGACCCCAGATCTGCACAAGCACATGTCATTGTAGCAGGGGCGGACTGACCATTTGGAAACTCGGGCACTGCCCGAGGGCCCGGGGTCAGTAGGGGGCCCCATGAGATGCCCCTGTTACCTTCTTCATAGGCTTTTTTGAGTTTGGGCAAGGACACAGGGGCCCCATGAGTTGTCAGTCCGCCCCTGCATTGTAATGCCCTCTAGCACTAGATAGGATTTTGTTGTTAGTTAGAGACTGGGTAGCAGCCTGGGATGAGTCAGCCTGGGAGTTAGGTAGAGTGAGTTCACCTCAGGACAGGCTGGGAGGCTGTACAGGTCAGGGGTTCTGTAGCCCTCCCACCCTTCAAGAAACTCAAAGAACTTTCTGGATGAGGGGTGGAGGAGGGGAGGAGGCCAAGACCTGCATGCTCTGGGGAACTTGGCCAATCACCAAGCAGGAGACTGGGCATGGTGGCTAAGGTTAACCCTTAAATGTGGCAGAGCCTATGCGGCAGGGGAGTTGTTGCTGAATTCGGGTGGAAGATGGACTAGGAGAAGGCTGGAGGGGGTCCCAGGGAAGGGAGCCTACCTACAGGCTGGAGGTGGGAAAGAAGGATCTCCACTGCCCAAAGTCTCCTAGAGAGGACATCCTGTGCAGCAGGGAAGGAGCCAGCCCAACGTAAGGCCTGAAAGCAGCTACCAACCCATCAAGGTAACACGACAGGACAGTATGAGTACTTCTATACCTCCTGGGTCAAGGGGAGAGAGTGGTCAGGTGCAAGACCTAACCAGTTCTCATCTGGGACAAATTGTCAGGGATACCCTCAGTGCAGCCGAGTGAAGAGGAAGGATTAATTTGGGGTCTGAGGAGGTACATCAAGGGGACTTCAGCGCTTCTTAAAAAGACAGTGCTATTCTCTTTCTTTGTACAGTTTGCTGAGAAGTTTGTCCTCAAGTTTGCAGTTCCTTAGGCATCCCATATACCCCTAGACCCCATCCAAATTGTTAACCCCTAATAAAAACAACTAAAAACCAGCTCAAGGACTGTCTTACTGACTCTGTGTGCAAGTTGTGAAAAAATGTGTGCTGCCTGGCTGTGCAGAGCCTAAGGGGACCCAACTAAAATCCAGTGACTCCTGCGGGGGTAGCGCTACATGATGAAATAATTTATAACCCCCAGACACAAAATATATAATATGACTGACAGGTATACCATTTCTAATGTCCAAGGAAGAAAGTTTTTAAAAAAAATTTGTCCTCAGAAATGGCATCCATTTAAAACTGACCAACAGTAGAGCACAATCCTTGTTTCTTCAAATGTTTCTTATTTACTGTTCTAATTAAGCCAGTTATTTTAACCGCTCCCTCTCCGCCCACAGCCTATAAATGGCGGACGGGAAGCAGCGACAATGTGGGTTACTGTACCTGTACGTCAGATCGCATTGTTGGCTGCTGCGACCAGTGTCCTGATCATCGCCATACACCAGACCAGTGTCCTGATCACTGCTAAGCCCCATACCAGCATCCTGATCACCGCCATACACCAGACCATGTCCAGTGTCCTGATCACCGCCATACTCCATACCAGCATCCTGATCACCGCCATATCCCATACCAGCACCCTGATCACTGCCATTTCCCATACCAGCACCCTGATCACTGCCATTTCCCATACCAGCACCCTGATCACTGCCATTTCCCATACCAGCACCCTGATCACTGCCATTTCCCATACCAGCGCCCTGATCACTGCCATTTCCCATACCAAGCAATATGGTAGTGTGACAAGAACACCCCTACCTGAAAAAAGAAGGTTACTAAATGATCCACGCGGAGTAATATGAATTCAAAAGAATTTCAAACAATACTTTATTTGATCACATAGATCATAAGGAGGTTAAACATGAGCACGGTGTACATGTGAAAAAGATAAAATCATGTTAAAAAGCACTTGGCGTCTTCAATTTAGGGTCATCTTAGCAAATAGAGTACCATATAAGGCAAAGTTGTGTAATGGTAAGATAGTTATCCTGGGTTTCCATGGGTTTCCAGCTTCTATTAAAGTGAACCATGTATTCAACAGATGTGTTCCCAGTATATCTCAGGGACCTCCTGGTATGTAAAAAGCTGGAACACAAAAATACATAGTATGTGTATAGAAATATGAAAACCAAAACACATCCAAAGTTCACCAGGCCTCCCTCTACAGTAGTCAATGGATACTACTATTACCTTCTCAATAATCAATTATCCATTGACTACTGTAGAGGGAGGCCTGGTGAACTTTGGATGTGTTTTGGTTTTCATATTTCTATACACATACTATGTATTTTTGTGTTCCAGCTTTTTACATACCAGGAGGTCCCTGAGATATACTGGGAACACATCTGTTGAATACATGGTTCACTTTAATAGAAGCTGAAAACCCATGGAAATCCAGGATAACTATCTTACCATTACACAACTTTGCGTTATATGGTACTCTATTTGCTAAGATGACCCTAAATTGAAGACGCCAAGTGCTTTTTAACATGATTTTATCTTTTTCACATGTACACCGTGCTCATGTTTAACCTCCTTATGATCTATGTGATCAAATAAAGTATTGTTTGAAATTCTTTTGAATTCATATTACTCCGCGTGGATCATTAAGTAACCTTCTTTTTTCAGGTAGGGGTGTTCTTGTCACACTACCATATTGCTTAGTATGTACCTTTTGGGTTTATGTATCCACACTTATATAAGTGAGTCGGAGATATGCCAATGACACCAGGTATTCGTGTCATTTTGGGTGGCTTGTTTTTGCTTTATTGTTGTGACACATTTCCCATACCAGCATCCTGATCAACGCCATACCCCATACCAGCGTCCTGATCACCGCCATACCCCATACCGCCCTGATCACTGCCATTTCCCATACCAGCATCCTGATCACCGCCATACCCCATACCAGCATCCTGATCACCGCCATACCCCATACCAGCATCCTGATCACCACCATACCCCATACCAGCATTCTGATCACCACCATACACTAAACTAGTGTCCTGATCACCACCATATCCCATACCAGGGCCATGATCACTGCCATACCCCATACCAACACCATGATCATTGCCATATGTCATACCACCGTCCTCACCACCGCCATACCCCATAGCAGCGTCCTGATCACTGCCATACCCCATACCAGCTTCCTGATCACCCCATATGTCATACCTGTAAATGTGTTCAGTAGGGTTGAGGTCAGGGCTCTGTGCAGGTCATTCGAGTTCCTCCACACCAAACTGGCTCCTCCATGTCTTATGGAGCTGGCTTTGTACACAGGGGCACAGTCATACTGTAACAGTAAAAAAATGGTCTTCACCAAACTGTTACCACAAGCTTGGAAGAGAATTGTCTACACTGTCTTTGTATGATGTAGTATTATTCACTGGAGACATCCGAACTCCGTCATTGGGAGGAGGGCTCACAAACATTTGGCTAAATAATAGGTGTCATGGTCAGCTGTCCATTGTCAAAAAGGTTAAGTACATGGCCTTATCTCATATTATAGTCTGTGGTCCACTACCTAGGGTCACAGTTTTGAACATATTTTTGCATGTTGGTGAACATGCTAATAAGCACTCAGCACTATCTTTGGTACCAAAAGCCCATTAAAGTGCAGCACAACTGATGAGAGTTGATGAGTGATCGTCAGCTCCTCTGACCTGAGTTCTGCTATTCTGTGTTTGACCCGGCTGGCCTCCTGGCTCTGCTGTATCAAGATCCCCTGTTGCTAACCTTGGTTGGTGTCCTAGCAATGTGTTCTGCCTGCTGTCTTAGTACCTCTTCTCCCCATCTGTTATCGACCTTGACCTGGATGGTGACCTTGACCCTGCTTCTGAATCGGTATCTATGCAGCCTGCCTGTTATCGACCTTGGCCTAAACGTTGACCTTGCTCCTGCTTCTGAATTGGTATCTCTCCTGTGCAGACCTGGTACGAGCATCTCCAGCAGCAAAGAAGCCTCCAGACTGTCTTCTGATCTTCTATTACATCTTGACCCGTTCCACTTACCATCCAGCTGCACCCTACCTACACCTCCAGGGGCCATTGGGAAGAAGGTGTAAGGGAAGCCCTCTTATCAGCTCAACTCTACCAGGTACGTATACAAATGTTTGGTCTTCTAGAGCAGTGTTTTTCAACCTTTTTTGTGCAAAGGCACACTTTTTTCATGAAAAAAATCACGAGGCACACCACCATTAGAAAATGTTAAAAAAATTTACCTCTGTGCCTATATTGACTATATATAAAGTAATTCTCTTGAATAGGAATCAAACACAAAGAAATTATTTTATAATTACTTTATTATGAAATAATAAAGTATTTTATAATTGGACCCGGGGGCCGGACCAAGAGTAGATGAATGATGTGTATGTGTCATCCATAGTAAGTATAGTAATATTCCCCCATAGTAAGCATAGTAATTAATCCCCCATATAGTAATTAATCCCCCATAGTAATTAATCCCCCCTATAGTAATTCATCCCCCATAGTAATTCATCCCCCATAGTAATTCACCCCCCATATAGTAATTCATCCCCCATAGTAATTCATCCCCCCTATAGTAATTCATCCCCCATATAGTAATTCATCCCCCATAGTAATTCATCCCCCCTATAGTAATTCATCCCCCATATAGTAATTCATCCCCCATATAGTAATTCATCCCCCATAGTAATTCATCCCCCATAGTAATTCATCCCCCATATAGTAATTCATCCCCCATAGTAATTCATCCCCCCTATAGTAATTCATCCCCCATATAGTAATTCATCCCCCATAGTAATTCATCCCCCCTATAGTAATTCATCCCCCATAGTAATTCATCCCCCATAGTAATTCATCCCCCATATAGTAATTCATCCCCCATAGTAATTCATCCCCCATATAGTAATTCATCCCCCATATAGTAATTCATCCCCCCTATAGTAATTCATCCCCCATAGTAATTCATCCCCCATATAGTAATTCATCCCCCATAGTAATTCATCCTCCATATTAATTCATCCCCCATATTAAGTCCCCAAGCCCCCCCTGTGTCAATTCACTTACCTTTGCTCCGCGCGTTCCTCTCGCCGTTCCGGTGTAGCATGAAAATCTGTCTCCTATGAGGATCTGTCCCCCTCGACGTATCTGCGCATGTGCCAGTTTCAGGCATTAGCAGCCGATCGGCGATCTCCGGCACATGCGCAGATACGTCGAGGGGGACAGATCATCCTGACAGTATCACGCTCCGCGGGTCGGATTAAAAGGTCCGCCGGGCCGTAGTTTGCCCATTGCTGTTCTAATGATTGGTCTATTTGTGAGCCGAGGCCACATGTTACGGATGAAATTGCAATTTTTCCCACGGCACACCAGACAATATCTCACGGCACACTAGTGTGCCGCGGCACAGTGGTTGAAAAACGCTGTTCTAGAGTATCTGAGGTCACCAGTAAGTCACAAACATCAATGACAACTCTACAGAGGTTTCACCTTTTTCTGCTCTACTAGAAACGTATTTTTGACCCCTGAACGTACAGCCAGCAGCTTCAGTACATACCTGACTATGTGAGTCCACCAAGAGCAACTTGTAGAGAAAACTTGAATTATTCAGTCCTTTGTTTAAGAGTTTTATAGACTCCTCCAGTAACTGTGGGTTGGGGGGTCTCCTCAGTTTGCGGGAGACTGACGCAGAATACAAGACTGTCATTGCCTGGAACAAGACGCAGATCTGGAAGTAATTCCCCATCTTCTGATACTTCATACACAGGCAGACAGAAGAGTCACTCACTCTCAATCAACGAATTATCAGTCCCGGGATTTTTATATTGCACAATGCCGACGTCCAGATGTCATGGTTGGAGCCAACTCTCTGGGCTCACTTCATAAAACTGCAGGAAACATCTCAGCAGGAAACAAGACCGGAAATATTGACTTTCATACAAATTTGTGTAAATAATAATAATCCCAGAGTACCTGGAACCAGGTATTATCAGTGTGAAGGCTGACAAGCAGAACAATTGAAGTGTCTATATTGCCAGCTTTTGGTTTTTAATCCATTTCCCATACCAGCATCCTGATCACCGTCATACTCCATACCAGCTCCCTGATCACCGCCATTTCCCATACCAGCGTCCTGATCACCACCATACCCCATACCAGCATCCTGATCACCGCCATACCCCATACCAGCATCCTGATCACCGCCATATCCCATACCAGCATCCTGATCACCACCATACCCCATACCAGCATCCTGATCACCTCCATACCCCATACCAGCATCCTGATCACCACCATATCCCATACCAGCGCCCTGATCACTGCCATTTCCCAAACCAGCGTCCTGATCACCACCATACCCCATACCAGCACCCTGATCACCACCATACCCCATACCAGCACCCTGATCACCACCATACCCCATACCAGCATCCTGATCACCACCATACCCCATACCAGCGTCCTGATCACCACCATACCCCATACCAGCGTCCTGATCACCACCATACCCCATACCAGCATCCTGATCACCGCCATACTCCATACCAGCGCCCTGATGACCGCCATACTCCATACCAGCATCCTGATCACCGCCATACTCCATACCAGCGCCCTGTTCACCGCCATACTCCATACCAGCATCCTGATCACCACCATACCCCATACCAGCATCCTGATCACCACCATACCCCATACCAGCATCCTGATCACCGCCATACCCCATACCAGCATCCTGATCACCGCCATACTCCATACCAGCGCCCTGATCACCGCCATTTCCCATACCAGCGTCCTGATCACCACCATACCCCATACCAGCATCCTGATCACCGCCATATCCCATACCAGCGCCCTGATCACCGCCATATCCCATACCAGCGCCCTGATCACTGCCATTTCCCATACCAGCATCCTGATCACCACCCTACTCCATACCAGTGCCCTGATCACCACCATACCCCATACCAGTGCCCTGATCACCCCCATATCCCATACCAGCGCCCTGATCACCACCATACTCCATACCAGCGCCCTGATCACCACCATTTCTCATACCAGCACCCTGATCACAGCCATTTCCCATACCAGCGCCCTGATCACCACCATATCCCATACCAGCGCCCTGATCACTGCCATTTCCCATACCAGCGTCCTGATCACCACCATACCCCATACCAGCACCCTGATCACCACCATACCCCATACCAGCATCCTGATCACCACCATACCCCATACCAGCACCCTGATCACCACCATACCCCATACCAGCGTCCTTATCACCACCATACCCCATACCAGCGTCCTGATCACCACCATACCCCATACCAGCACCCTGATCACCACCATACCCCATACCAGCATCCTGATCACCACCATACCCCATACCAGCGTCCTGATCACCACCATACCCCATACCAGCGTCCTGATCACCACCATACCCCATACCAGCATCCTGATCACCGCCATACTCCATACCAGCGCCCTGATGACCTCCATACTCCATACCAGCATCCTGATCACCGCCATACTCCATACCAGCGCCCTGATCACCACCATACCCCATACCAGCATCCTGATCACCGCCATACTCCATACCAGTGCCCTGATCACCGCCATACTCCATACCAGCATCCTGATCACCGCCATACTCCATACCAGTGCCCTGATCACCGCCATTTCCCATACCAGCATCCTGATCACCTGACAAGTTTTCATAGCAGAATAATTGAAGTGTCTATATTGCCAGCTTTTGGTTTTTAATCGGTGGATAGAAAAGGGAAAAGTTAACTGGACAGCTTTTGCTGTCTTTTTTCCTGCTGGGGAGATTTTACTTTACTTCCTGTTTGGGAGAAGCAGCAGGAATTTGTAGAAAATGCCTCCAAAATCAAATTTCCTCTGCAGCTAAAGAGGGAGCAGGCGGGAGGCTATAAAAATGCAGCTCAGCCACAGGGTTTTACTGCCTCCAACCACTAGTGTGAACGAGCCCTAGTGGTGATTGCAGAGAGATGAGCACATCAATCTACTTCTCCATTCTCTGACCAGTCATTGGCTGGGGGAGGGGCGGGACCTGTGAGTCTTATTAAACTGCAGCAGAGGAAAAAAAATCAGGTCTCCTTCCTTGCCAAACAGGGATGTGCTGGGTGGCAGAGCTACTGTATATTAATCTCAGGACTTGATGCCGGTAGGTAAAACAGCCCTCATATATGTATTTTACCTGTTATTTAGCCATTTGTCAAGAGATCAGCTTGAATACTGTATATAGTTTACACCTGCTGTATATGGAAAAATATAGATGATATAGTAGAAATTGCCCTATGCAATCCCAAAAAAGTCTAACCCCTTCTCACTTACTATATCTACACATAGGGTTGAGGTTAGGGCCCTGTGCAGGACACTCGAGTTCCTCCACACCAAACTGGTCAAAGCATGTCTTTATGGAGCCGGCTTTGTACACAGGGGCACAGTCATGCTAGAGAAGAAAGGGGCCTTGCCCAAACTGTAGGCAGCCAGAAGGTTGAGCTGTTGGACATCCTATTCCAAAGCCATGGCCATTGATATGGAGTTTCCCCCCATTCCAAAACCATGACCATTAATATAGAGTTGTCCCTCTTTGCAAAACCATGCCCCTTAATATGGAGTTGCCACCCATTCCAAAAGTATAGTCATTAATATGGAATTGCCCTTCATTCCAAAACCACAGTCATTGAAATGGAGTTGTCCCACCTACCCCCATGACCATTAATATGGAGTTGTCCCTCTTCCTAAAACCATGCTTATTAATATGGAGTTGTCCCTCTTTGTAAAACCATGCCCATTAATATGGAGTTGCCTCCTATTCCAAAGGTAAAGTCATTAATATGGAATTGCCCTTCATTCCAAAACCACGGTCATTGAAATGGAGTTGTCCCACCTACCCGCCATGACCATTAATATGGAGTTGTCCCTCTTCCTAAAACCATGACCATTAATATGGAGTTGTCCCTCTTCCTAAAACCATGACCATTAATATGGAGTTGTCCCTCTTCCTAAAACCATGACCATTAATATGGAGTTGTCCCTCTTCCTAAAACCATGCCCCTTAATATAGAGTTGTCCCTCTGTGTAAAACCATGCCCCTTAATATGGAGTTGCCTCCTATTCCAAAAGTAAAGTCATTAATATGGAATTGCCCTTCATTCCGAAACCACAGTCATTGAAATGGAGTTGTTCCACCGACTCCCATGACCATTAATATTGAGTTGTCCCTCTTCCTAAAACCATGCCCATTAATATTGAGTTGTCCCTCTTCCTAAAACCATGCCCCTTAATATGGAGTTGTCCCTCTTCCTAAAACCATGCCCATTAATATGGAGTTGCCTCCTATTCCGAAGGTAAAGTCATTCATATGGAATTGCCCTTCATTCCAAAACCACGGTCATTGAAATGGAGTTGTCCCACCTACCCCCATGACCATTAATATTGAGTTGTCCCTCTTCCTAAAACCATGCCCCTTAATATGGAGTTGTCCCTCTTCCTAAAACCATGCCCATTAATATGGAGTTGCCTCCTATTCCAAAGGTAAAGTCATTCATATGGAATTGCCCTTCATTCCAAAACCACAGTCATTGAAATGGAGTTGTTCCACCTACTCCCATGACCATTAATATGGAGTTGTCTCCCCCCATGACCATTATTATGCTGCTGTCCCTCCATGGTAATTAATATGGAGTTGTCTCCCCCCATGGCCATTGATATGCTGCTGTCCCTCCATGGTAATTAATATGGAGTTGCTCTCTTCCCATGGCCATTAATATTGAGTTGCTCCTCTCCCCCTTGGGGAAGTGGGGGCACATAACTTTGCACATGTTGGGGTGTATTTGCTAAAGGCAGACAGGCTGTTTACTTTGCAAGGTGAATTTTCCCCAAAGCTTAGTGAATGAGGCCCGCTCTCTTGGAAAATGAACAGGCTATCTGCCTTCAATCATAAAGAACTAAATTGCCCCCCTTGTCTATTCAAGATTATATTCAGTATACTTGATGATGTCAGGACGTTGGACCACCAAAGCATGGGGAAGAAGAAGAGGAGCGGAGGATTGGGTATGTATATCCTTTCTTTTTCTATGTCTCCTAACCCTAAATGCAGCCCCACTGCAAAGGATCATTCTCAAGTTTCTCAGAGTTGAGCTTCAACCATGTGTCAGCCCTGAAAAGTATAGAGAAATAAGCGAGGAACTGTGTGCACCCAACTTCCCCTTCCAGACTCTGCTGCAAGGAAAAATCATAAAGTGTTCTGGAGTTCTGGGATTAAGATTTCAGTCGAGCGGTGATACAAGAGATGATACAAAAGAGGACATGATCCAGGAGATGGTTAGAGGCTGCAGACATGGTACAGGAGATGGTTAGAGGCTGCGGACATGATACAGGAGATGGTTAGGGGCTGATGACGTGATACAGGAGATGGTTAGAGGCTGCGGACATGATACAGGAGATGGTTAGAGGCTGCAGACATGATACAGGAGATGGTTAGAGGCTGATGACATGATACAGGAGATGGTTAGAGGCTGCGGACATGATACAGGAGATGGTTAGGGGCTGCGGACATGATACAGGAGATGGTTAGAGGCTGCGGACATGATACAGGAGATGGTTAGGGGCTGCGGACATGATACAGGAGATAGTTAGAGGCTGTGGACATGATACAGGAGATGATTAGAGGCTGCGGACATGATACAGGAGATGGTTAGAGGCTGCAGACATGATACAGGAGATGGTTAGAGGCTGCGGACATAATACAGGAGATGGTTAGAGGCTGTGGACATGATACAGGAGATGGTTAAAGGCTGTGGACATGATACAGGAGATGGTTAGGGGCTGCGGACATGATACAGGAGATGGTTAGAGGCTGCGGACATGATACAGGAGATGGTTAAAGGCTGTGGACATGATACAGGAGATGGTTAGGGGCTGCGGACATGATACAGGAGATGGTTAGAGGCTGCGGACATGATACAGGAGATGGTTAAAGGCTGTGGACGTGATACAGGAGATGGTTAGGGGGTGCGGACATGATACAGGAGATGGTTAGAGGCTGCGGACATGATACAGGAGATGGTTAAAGGCTGTGGACATGATACAGGAGATGGTTAGGGGCTGCGGACATGATACAGGAGAAGGTTAGAGGCTGCGGACATGATACAGGAGATGGTTAGTGACTGTGGACATAATACAGGAGATGTTTAGTGGCTGCGGACATGATACAGGAGATGGTTAGAAGCTGTGGACATGATACAGGAGATGGTTAGGGGCTGTGGACATGATATAGGAGATGGTTAGGGGCTGTGGACATGACATAGGAGATGGTTATTGGCTGTGGACATGATACAGGAGATGGTTAGAGGCTGCGGACATGATACAGGAGATGGTTAAAGGCTGTGGACATGATACAGGAGATGGTTAGGGGCTGCGGACATGATACAGGAGATGGTTAGGGGCTGCGGACATAATACAGGAGATGGTTAGAGGCTGCGGACATGATACAGGAGATGGTTAGAGGCTGCGGACATGATACAGGAGATGGTTAGGGGCTGCGGACATAATACAGGAGATGGTTAGAGGCTGCAGACATGATACAGGAGATGGTTAAAGGCTGTGGACATGATACAGGAGATGGTTAGGGGCTGTGGACATAATACAGGAGATGTTTAGTGGCTGTGGACATAATACAGGAGATGTTTAGTGGCTGTGGACATGATACAGGAGATGGTTAGTGGCTGTGGACATAATACAGGAGATGGTTAGAGGCTCCGGACATGATATAGGAGATGGTTATGGGCTGTGGACATGATACAGGAGATGATTAGAGGCTGTGGACATGACACAGGAAATGCTTAGAGGCTGTGGACATCATACAGGAGATACTTAGAGGCTGCGGACATGACACAGGAGATGGTTAGAGGCTGTGGACATGATCCACAAGATGGTTAGAGGCTGTGGACATGATACAACAGATTAGAGGCTGTGGACATGATTCACAAGATGGTTAGAGCCTGCGGACATGATACAGGAGATGGTTAAAGGCTGCGGACATGATACAGGAGATGGTTAGAGGCTGCGGACATGATACAGGAGATGGTTAGAGGCTGCAGACATGATACAGGAGATGGTTAGAGGCTGCAGACATGATACAGGAGATGGTTAGAGGCTGCGGACGTGATACAGGAGATGGTTAGAGGCTGCGGACATGATACAGGAGATGGTTAGAGGCTGCGGACATGATGCAGGAGATGGCTAGAGACTGCGTACATGATGCAGGAGATGGTTAGAGACTGCGGACATGAAACAGGAGATGGCTAGAGGCTACGGACATGATACAGGAGATGGTTAGTGATCGTGGACATGATACAGGAGATGGTTAGGGGCTGCTGACATGATACAGGAGATGGTTAGAGGCTGTGGACATGATACAGGAGATGGTTAAAGGCTGCGAACGTGATACAGGAGATGGTTAGAGGCTGCAGACATGATACAGGAGATGGTTAGAGGCTGCAGACATGATACAGGAGATGGTTAGAGGCTGCGGACGTGATACAGGAGATGGTTAGAGGCTGCGGACATGATACAGGAGATGGTTAGAGGCTGCGGACATGATGCAGGAGATGGCTAGAGACTGCGTACATGATGCAGGAGATGGCTAGAGACTGCGGACATGAAACAGGAGATGGCTAGAGGCTACAGACATGATACAGGAGATGGTTAGTGATCGTGGACATGATACAGGAGATGGTTAGGGGCTGCTGACATGATACAGGAGATGATTAGGGGCTGTGGACATGATACAGGAGATGCTTAGAGGCTGCGGACATGATACAGGAGATGCTTAGAGGCTGCGGACATGACACAGGAGATGGATAGAGACTGTGGACATGATACAGGAGATGGTTAGGGGCTGTGGACATGACACAGGAGATGGTTAGAGGCTGTGGACATGACACAGGAAATGCTTAGAGGCTGTGGACATCATACAGGAGATGCTTAGAGGCTGCGGACATGACACAGGAGATGGATAGAGGCTGTGGACATGATCCACAAGATGGTTAGAGGCTGTGGACATGATACAACAGATTAGAGGCTGTGGACATGATCCACAAGATGGTTAGAGGCTGCGGACATGATACAGGAGATGGTTAGAGGCTGCAGACATGATACAGGAGATGGTTAAAGGCTGCGGACGTGATACAGGAGATGGTTAGAGGCTGCGGACATGATACAGGAGATGGTTAGAGGCTGCAGACATGATACAGGAGATGGTTAGAGGCTGCAGACATGGTACAGGAGATGGTTAGAGGCTGCGGACATGATGCAGGAGATGGCTAGAGACTGCGTACATGATGCAGGAGATGGCCAGAGACTGCGGACATGAAACAGGAGATGGCTAGAGGCTACGGACATGATACAGGAGATGGTTAGTGATCGTGGACATGATACAGGAGATGATTAGGGGCTGTGGACATGACACATGAAATGCTTAGAGGCTGTGGACATGATACAGGAGATGCTTAGAGGCTGCGGACATGACACAGGAGATGGATAGAGGCTGTGGACATGATACAGGAGATGGTTAGGGGCTGTGGACATGATACAGGAGATGGTTAGAGGCTGTGGACATGATACAGAAGATGGTTAGAGGCTGCGGACATGATACAGGAGATGGTTAGAGGCTGCGGACATGATACAGGAGATGGTTAGGGGCTGCGGACATGATACAGGAGATAGTTAGAGGCTGTGGACGTGATACAGGAGATGGTTAAAGGCTGCGGACGTGATACAGGAGATGGTTAGAGGCTGCAAACGTGATACAGAAGATGGTTAGAGGCTGCGGACATGATACAGGAGATGGTTAGAGGCTGCGGACATGATACAGGAGATGATTAGAGGCTGTGGACATGATACAGGAGATGGTTATGGGCTGTGGACATGATACAGGAGATGGTTAGAGATTGTGGACATAATACAGGAGATGATTAGAGGCTGCATGCATGACATAAGAGATGGTCAGAGACTGATGACATGATACAGGAGATGGTTAGTGACTGTGGACATGATACAGGAGATGGTTAGTGACTGTGGACAAGATACAGGAGATGGTCAGAGGCTGTGGACACGATACAGGAGATGGTTAGAGGCTGTGGACATGATACAGGAGATGGTTAAGGGCTGTGGACATGATACAGGAGATGGTTAGAGGCTGCATGCATGATATAAAAGATGGTTAGAGGCTGTGGACAGGATACAGGAGATGGTTAGGGGCTGATGACGTGATACAGGAGATGGTTAGGGGCTGATGACGTGATACAGGAGATGGTTAGGGGCTGATGACATGATACAGGAGATGGTCAGAGGCTGATGACATGATACAGGAGATGGTTAGAGGCTGATGACATGATACAGGAGATGGTCAGAGGCTGATGACATGATACAGGAGATGGTCAGAGGCTGATGACATGATACAGGAGATGGTTAGAGGCTGATGACATGATACAGGAGATGGTCAGAGGCTGATGACATGATATAGGAGATGGTTATGGGCTGTGGACATGATACAGGAGATGATTAGAGGCTGTGGACATGACACAGGAAATGCTTAGAGGCTGTGGACATCATACAGGAGATGCTTAGAGGCTGCGGACATGACACAGGAGATGGTTAGAGGCTGTGGACATGATCCACAAGATGGTTAGAGGCTGCGGACATGATAAAGGAGATGGTTAGAGGCTGCAGACATGATACAGGAGATGGTTAAAGGCTGCGGACGTGATACAGGAGATGGTTAGAGGCTGCAGACATGATACAGGAGATGGTTAGAGGCTGCGGACATGATGCAGGAGATGGCTAGAGACTGCGTACATGATGCAGGAGATGGCTAGAGACTGCGGACATGAAACAGGAGATGGATAGAGGCTACGGACATGATACAGGAGATGGTTAGTGATCGTGGACATGATACAGGAGATGTTTAGGGGCTGCTGACATGATACAGGAGATGATTAGGGGCTGTGGACATGACACATGAAATGCTAAGAGGCTGTGGACATGATACAGGAGATGGTCAGAGGCTGATGACATGATACAGGAGATGGTTAGAGGCTGTGGACATGATACAGGAGATGGTTAGGGGCTGTGGACATGATACAGGAGATGGTTAGTGACTGTGGACATGACACAGGAGATGGTTAGAGGCTGCGGACATGATACAGGAGATGGTTAGAGGCTGTGGACATGATACAGGAGATGGATAGAGGCTGCGGACATGATCCACAAGATGGTTAGAGGCTGTGGACATGATACAAGAGATTATTAGAGGCTGTGGACATGATACAGAAGATGGTTAGAGGCTTCGGACATGATACAGGAGATGGTTAGAGGCTGCGGACATGATACAGGAGATGGTTAGGGGCTGTGGACGTGATACAGGAGATGGTTAAAGGCTGCGGACATGATACAGAAGATGGTTAGAGGCTGTGGACATGATACAGGAGATGGTTAGGGGCTGCAGACATGATACAGGAGATGGTTAGAGGCTGCGGACATGATACAGGAGATGATTAGAGGCTGCGGACATGATACAGGAGATGGTTATGGGCTGTGGACATGATACAGGAGATGGTTAGAGATTGTGGACATGATACAGGAGATGGTTAGAGGCTGCATGCATGACATAAGAGATGGTCAAAGACTGATGACATGATACAGGAGATGGTTAGTGACTGTGGACACGATACAGGAGATGGTTAGGGGCTGTGGACACGATACAGGAGATGGTTAGAGGCTGTGGACATGATACAGGAGATGGTTATGGGCTGTGGACATGATACAGGAGATGGTTAGAGGCTGCATGCATGATATATAAAAGATGGTTAGAGGCTGTGGACATGATACAGGAGATGGTTAGGGGCTGATGACGTGATACAGGAGATGGTTAGAGGCTGATGACGTGATACAGGAGATGGTTAGGGGCTGATGACGTGATACAGGAGATGGTTAGGGGCTGATGACATGATACAGGAGATGGTCAGAGGCTGATGACATGATACAGGAGATGGTTAGAGGCTGATGACATGATACAGGAGATGGTTAGAGGCTGATGACATGATACAGGAGATGGTTAGAGGCTGATGACATGATACAGGAGATGGGTAGATTCTGATGACATGATACAGGAGATGGTTAGATTCTGATGACATGATACAGGAGATGGTTAGATTCTGATGACATGATACAGGAGATGGTTAGAGGCTGATGACATGATACAGGAGATGGTTAGAGGCTGATGACATGATACAGGAGATGGTTAAAGGCTGATGACATGATACAGGAGATGGTTAGATTCTGATGACGTGATACAGGAGATGGTTAGATTCTGATGACATGATACAGGAGATGGTTAGAGGCTGTGGACATGATATAGGAGATGGTCAGAGGCTGATGACATGATACAGGAGATGGTTAGAGGCTGTGGACATGATATAGGAGATGGTTAGAGGCTGATGACATGATACAGGAGATGGTTAGAGGCTGATGACATGATACAGGAGATGGTTAGAGGCTGATGACATGATACAGGAGATGGTTAGAGGCTGATGATATGATACAGGAGATGGTTAGATTCTGATGACATGATACAGGAGATGGTTAGATTCTGATGACATGATACAGGAGATGGTTAGTGGCTGATGACATGATACAGGAGATGGTTAGAGGCTGATGACATGATACAGGAGATGGTTAGAGGCTGATGACATGATACAGGAGATGGTTAGATTCTGATGACGTGATACAGGAGATGGTTAGGGGCTGATGACGTGATACAGGAGATGGTTAGGGGCTGATGACATGATACAGGAGATGGTCAGAGGCTGATGACATGATACAGGAGATGGTCAGAGGCTGATGACATGATACAGGAGATGGTTAGAGGCTGATGACATGATACAGGAGATGGTTAGATTCTGATGACGTGATACAGGAGATGGTTAGGGGCTGATGACGTGATACAGGAGATGGTTAGGGGCTGATGACATGATACAGGAGATGGTCAGAGGCTGATGACATGATACAGGAGATGGTTAGAGGCTGATGACATGATACAGGAGATGGTTAGAGGCTGATGACATGATACAGGAGATGGTTAGAGGCTGATGACATGATACAGGAGATGGTTAGAGGCTGATGACATGATACAGGAGATGGTTAGAGGCTGTGGACATGATACAGGAGATGGTTAGAGGCTGATGACATGATACAGGAGATGGTTTGGGGCTGATGACGTGATACAGGAGATGGTTAGAGGCTGATGACGTGATACAGGAGATGGTTAGGGGCTGATGACGTGATACAGGAGATGGTTAGAGGCTGATGACGTGATACAGGAGATGGTTAGGGGCTGATGACGTGATACAGGAGATGGTTAGGGGCTGATGACGTGATACAGGAGATGGTCAGAGGCTGATGACATGATACAGGAGATGGTTAGAGGCTGATGACATGATACAGGAGATGGTTAGAGGCTGATGACATGATACAGGAGATGGTTAGAGGCTGATGACATGATACAGGAGATGGTTAGAGGCTGCGGACATGATACAGGAGATGGTCAGAGGCTGATGACATGATACAGGAGATGGTTAGAGGCTGATGATATGATACAGGAGATGGTTAGATTCTGATGACATGATACAGGAGATGGTTAGATTCTGATGACATGATACAGGAGATGGTTAGATTCTGATGACATGATACAGGAGATGGTTAGAGGCTGATGACATGATACAGGAGATGGTTAGATTCTGATGACATGATACAGGAGATGGTTAGATTCTGATGACATGATACAGGAGATGGTTAGATTCTGATGACATGATACAGGAGATGGTTAGTGGCTGATGACATGATACAGGAGATGGTTAGAGGCTGATGACATGATACAGGAGATGGTTAGAGGCTGATGACATTATACAGGAGATGGTTAGATTCTGATGACGTGATACAGGAGATGGTTAGGGGCTGATGACATGATACAGGAGATGGTTAGGGGCTGATGACATGATACAGGAGATGGTCAGAGGCTGATGACATGATACAGGAGATGGTCAGAGGCTGATGACATGATACAGGAGATGGTTAGAGGCTGATGACGTGATACAGGAGATGGTTAGGGGCTGATGACGTGATACAGGAGATGGTTAGGGGCTGATGACATGATACAGGAGATGGTCAGAGGCTGATGACATGATACAGGAGATGGTCAGAGGCTGATGACATGATACAGGAGATGGTTAGAGGCTGATGACATGATACAGGAGATGGTTAGAGGCTGATGACATGATACAGGAGATGGTTAGAGGCTGATGACATGATACAGGAGATGGTTAGAGGCTGCGGACATGATACAGGAGATGGTTAGAGGCTGATGACATGATACAGGAGATGGTTTGGGGCTGATGACGTGATACAGGAGATGGTTAGAGGCTGATGACGTGATACAGGAGATGGTTAGGGGCTGATGACGTGATACAGGAGATGGTTAGAGGCTGATGACGTGATACAGGAGATGGTTAGGGGCTGATGACGTGATACAGGAGATGGTTAGGGGCTGATGACGTGATACAGGAGATGGTCAGAGGCTGATGACATGATACAGGAGATGGTTAGAGGCTGATGACATGATACAGGAGATGGTTAGAGGCTGATGACATGATACAGGAGATGGTTAGAGGCTGATGACATGATACAGGAGATGGTTAGAGGCTGCGGACATGATACAGGAGATGGTCAGAGGCTGATGACATGATACAGGAGATGGTTAGAGGCTGATGATATGATACAGGAGATGGTTAGATTCTGATGACATGACACAGGAGATGGTTAGATTCTGATGACATGATACAGGAGATGGTTAGATTCTGATGACATGATACAGGAGATGGTTAGAGGCTGATGACATGATACAGGAGATGGTTAGAGGCTGATGACATGATACAGGAGATAGTTAGATTCTGATGACGTGATACAGGAGATGGTTAGATTCTGATGACATGATACAGGAGATGGTTAGAGGCTGATGACATGATACAGGAGATGGTTAGAGGCTGTGGACATGATATAGGAGATGGTTAGAGGCTGATGACATGATACAGGAGATGGTTAGAGGCTGATGACATGATACAGGAGATGGTTAGGGGCTGATGACATGATACAGGAGATGGTTAGAGGCTGATGACATGATACAGGAGATGGTTAGAGGCTGATGATATGATACAGGAGATGGTTAGATTCTGATGACATGATACAGGAGATGGTTAGATTCTGATGACATGATACAGGAGATGGTTAGAGGCTGTGGACATGATACAGGCCATAACGGACCATGCTATTGATTTGATAAGATTTTGCCTCTTCACCCAGAAAATGGCCATTACTGGTTTTTAACATTCTGCTCCCATTGACTTCAATGAAGTTCAGATTTGGCACCCAAGCCTTAGACGTGTTTTCCAAACCTGTCCTCAACCAAACCCAGGTGTGGTTGGCTCACCCCCAGTATACGTAACACAACTCGGGTTGTCGGCCTCACAGGGGTGGAGATTATTACATGTCCGGGATAGATGTGTTGTTAGTTCTGTTTTTTAACACATCAAAGAATAAAATGACAAAAGTTTTAACAGATTCATTCAATATTCAGGAGATTAATTCAATTTAGTAGATTCATTCAATGCCCCGTATCTAAAAATCCCAGAAGTAACCTAATTGTGTGTAGAGCATGCGGCTCCTTTCCAGCTGACCAGATCGATGTCAATGCGTCTTCAGCACGATGTTTCCTTTAGTCAAAACCGTTCTCTCCCATGAATTCCTGACACAGACATGAGATTGAAATCTCATCGCTTTTGTATCACCTTGTGAATGAGGAACGATGTTCAGGACAACTCCCCATTCCCTCCTCACAGTCTCTCTGCTGCCTGCACTTGGACTATTCTCCTGCCTGTCACCTGGCTTGACCATTACCTGGACATTGGCTATTCTCATGCCTGCTGCCTGCATTGACCTCTGCCTGGACATCTCCTCCCCCCTTCTGTTTTTTCCTCTCTTCTCCTCTCCCCTCTTCTCACCTCTCCCCTCTTCTCTGCTCTCCTCTCTTCTCTTTTTTCCTCTCTTCTCCTTTCCCCTCCTCTCTCCTCTCCCCTATTTTCTTTCTCTCCTACCAACAATCTTTTTTTCTCTCCTCTCTTCTCCTCCATCCTCTCCTCTCCCCTTTTCTCTCCTCTTCTCTTATTTCCTCTCTTCCCTCCTCTGCTTTCCTCTCTCCTCTCCCTTTTTTTCTTCTCTTTTCTCTTTTTTTGCTTTTATTGTTTCTCTTTTTTTCTCTTTTTCTCTCATTTCTCTTATCGCTCTTTTTTCTCTTGTCTCTTCTCTTCTCCTCTTCTCTTTCCTCTTTTCACCTCTTCCCACTTCTCTCCTCTCCCCTCTTCTTGCCTCTCCTCTCCTCTCTCTTCTCCTCTCCTCACCCCTCTTCTCACCTCTCCCCTCTTCTCACCTCTCCCCTCTTCTCTTCTCTTTTTTCCTCTCTTCTCCTCTACCCTCTCTTCTCCCCTCTCCTCTCTCTTATTTTCTTTCTCTCCTACCAACAATCTTTTCTTCTCTCCTCTCTTCTCCTCCATCCTCTCGTCTCCCCTCTTCTGTTCTCTTATTTCCCCTCTTCCCTCCTCTGCTTTCCTTTCTCCTTTCCTCTCCTTTCTCTGTTTTTCTTCTCTTTTTTTCTTCTCTTTTCTCCTTTTCTCTTTTTTTCACTTTTCTCTCTTTTTTTCTCTTTTCACTTTTTTCTCTTCACCTCTCCCCTCTTTTCATCTCTCCCCGCTTCTCTCCTTTCCCCTCTTCTCTCCTCTTCTCTTTTTTCCTGTCTTCTCCTCTCCCCTCTTCTCTCCTCTCCCCTCTTCTCTTCTCTTTTTTCCTCTCTTCTCCTCTACCCTCTCTTCTCCCCCCTCCTCTCTCCTATTTTCTTTCTCTCCTACCAACAGTCTTTTCTTCTCTCCTCTCTTCTCCTCAATCCTACCTTCTCCCCTCTTCCCACCTCTCCCCTCTTCTCTCCTCTCCCCTCTTCTCTTTTTTCCTCTCTTCTCCTCTACCCTCTCCTCTCCCCTCTTCTCTCCTATTTTAGTTCTCTCCTACCAACAATCTATCATAGAAGAGCAGTAATCCTCCCCCCCCCCATAGTTTAGCTTTCCTGCGTCCCCATTGGAGTTTGAATACAAATGGTCCTCATTGAAATGGAAGTCTGTTTATTTTCCTTACATAGTTAGTCTGGCTGAAAAATGACAAAAGTCCATCCAGTTTTTTACTTTTTGTTTTTACAATGACTCCCTTGGCACACCAATCAGTCCAGTATGACAGACCTAGGTACCACACTGCCTCCTGTGCCTTGGTACATTGAATTACACTTTTTCAGATGACCACAATCTGACACCTAGTTCATCCAGCGCAGTGGTGAGTGGCGGCGAGTGGCGGCAGCAGTAAGTGGTGGCGGCGGTGAGTGGTGGTGGAGCTGAGAGGTGGCGGCAGTGAGTGGTGGCGGAGGAGAGTGGTGGCGGCAACGGTCAGTGGTGGTGGCGGTGAGTGGTGGCAGAGGTGAGTGGTGGTGTAAGTGAGTGGTAGCGGAAGTGAGTGGTGGCAGAGGTGAGTGGTGGCGGAAGTGAGTGGTTGTGGAGGTGAGTGGTGGTGGAGCTGAGAGGTGGCGGCGGGGAGTGGTGGCGGTGGTGAGTGGTGGCGGAGGTGAGTGGTGGCGGAGGTGAGTGGTGGCGGCAGTGAGTGGTGGCGGCGGTGAGTGGTGGCGGCGGTGAGTGGTGGCGGAGCTGAGAGGTGGCGGAAGTGAGTGGTTGTGGAGGTGAGTGGTGGCGGAGCTGAGAAGTGGCGGCGGGGAGTGGTGGCGGTGGTGAGTGGTGGCGGAGGTGAGTGGTGGCGGCGGTGAGTGGTGGCGGCAGTGAGTGGTGGCGGCAGTGAGTGGTGGCGGCGGTGAGTGGTGGCGGAGCTGAGAGGTGGCGGAAGTGAGTGGTTGTGGAGGTGAGTGGTGGCGGAGCTGAGAGGTGGCGGCGGGGAGTGGTGGCGGTGGTGAGTGGTGGCGGAGGTGAGTGGTGGCGGAGGTGAGTGGTGGCGGCAGTGAGTGGTGGCGGCGGTGAGTGGTGGCGGAGCTGAGAGGTGGCGGAGGTGAGTGGTGGCGGAGGTGAGTGGTGGCGGAGCTGAGAGGTGGCGGAGCTGAGAGGTGGCGGAGGTGAGTGGTGGCGGAGGTGAGTGGTGGCGGAGCTGAGAGGTGGCGGAGCTGAGAGGTGGCGGCGGTGAGTGGTGGCGGAGGTGAGTGGTGGCGGCGGTGAGTGGTGGCGGCGGTGAGTGGTGGCGGAGCTGAGAGGTGGCGGAGCTGAGAGGTGGCGGAGGTGAGTGGTGGCGGAGGTGAGTGGTGGCGGAGCTGAGAGGTGGCGGAGCTGAGAGGTGGCGGCGGTGAGTGGTGGCGGAGGTGAGTGGTGGCAGCGGTGAGTGGTGGCGGAGGTGAGTGGTGGCGGAGGTGAGTGGCGGCGGCTGTGAGTGGTGGTGGCGGTGAGTGGGGGCTGTTGATGGTTGCACACACACACGGTCACACTAGAGTCGTCACATTGGCTTCGGCAAATTATACTTTAATCTGTAACATCTGTAACAGGATAATAAAAAGTGAGAGTCCGGCTACAGGACAATTTCTGGGGTGGGCCGGCGATCGCCAGTAAAATGAAGATTTGCGCATAATTTGCGTCCCGGCCTCGCTGCTGCTGCTGGTCGACTTCTTACAGCATTTGTCCCATTTTTTCAGCAATGTCTGAACTTACACAACGAGCAATCTATGCCAATCAAAATAAATTGATTTCCTTCCATAGAAGTCTCATTATAATCTCTCTGTCCCTCGGCGGCGGCAGATTCGTGATCTCCCCATCCGTGTTCGGTTGTGATTTGTGGGTCCTTATTATCATCTCTCCATCTCTGGGTGCAGAAAAAACAATATAAAGAACAATGTTACAACAACAACAAAAATAAAAATAAAGGTAACAAATAATGAACAAAAAAAATGAGCAAATGAAAAATGGTTGTAAATGCCTACATTTTTTTTTCATCTTAAAGTGTTACTAAACCCCCCGCAGTCCAATCAGTCTGTAGATGCAGTAAAGCATGCTGGTTATACTCACTGTGGAACCTAAGAGGTTAATCCTCTGCATTGTGTACAAAAACTGTTTGATCCTGTCTTCTCTGCCCCTCCTCTTGTTGAAATGATCACCTGATACAGACTGAATCTGTAGTCACATGCACATGCTCAGTTTGGTGTGTATTGCTAGAGAGGTTTTTTTTTCTTCTTTGGAGAGTGCATGTGATCGGCAAAGGGCCAATCAGTGCTGTCCAGACAGAGGTGAGGGGTTCTGCATCCTTCTAGAACAGAAAAAAAACTCCTCCTACCTGCTTTAACTAGTGCTCTGCTGAAGTCATAAGACTGCTATATACTGCCGATGAGAAAAGGGATTTAGCAGTTTGTATTTACTAAAATAACTGCATTTGCATGTTCTGTGTACTGTGGGAGAGCAGATATAGTGAATGCGGGGTCCGGGGAGACCAAATATAGTGAATGCGGGGTCCGGGGAGAGCAGATATAGTGAATGCGGGGTCCGGGGAGACCAAATATAGTGAATGCGGGGCCCAGGGAGAGCGGATATAGTGAATGCGGGGTCCGGAGACAGCGGATATAGTGAATGCGGATATAGTGAATGCGGGGTCTGGGGAGAGCGGATATAGTGAATGCGGGGTCCGGGGAGAGTGGATATTGTGAATGCGGGGTCCGGGGAGAGCGGATATAGTGAATGCGGGGTCCGGGGACAGCGGATATAGTGAATGCGGATATAGTGAATGCGGGGTCTGGGGAGAGCGGATATAGTGAATGCGGGGTCCGCGGAGAGCGGATATAGTGAATGCGGGGGCCGGGGAGAGCGGATATAGTGAATGTGGGGTCCGGGGAGAGGGGATATAGTGAATGCGGGGTCCGGGGAGAGCGGATATAGTGAATGCGGGGTCTGGGGAGACCGGATATAGTGAATGCGGGGTCCGGGGAGAGCGGATATAGTGAATGCGGGGTCCGCGGAGAGCGGATATAGTGAATGCGGGGTCCGGGGAGAGCGGATATAGTGAATGCGGGGTCCCGGGAGAGCGGATATAGTGAATGCGGGGTCTGGGGAGAGCGGATATAGTGAATGCGGGGTCCGCGGATAGAGGATATAGTGAATGCGGGGTCCGGGGAGAGCGGATATGGTGAATGCGGGGTCCGCGGATAGAGGATATAGTGAATGCGGGGTCTGGGGAGAGCGGATATAAAGAATGCGGGGTCCGGGGAGAGCGGATATGGTGAATGCGGGGTCCGCGGAGAGCGGATATAGTGAATGCGGGGTCCGGGGAGAGCGGATATAGTGAATGCGGGGTCCGGGGAGAACGGATATAGTGAATGCGGGGTCCGGGGAGAGCGGATATAGTGAATGCGGGGTCCGCGGAGAGCGGATATAGTGAATGCGGGGTCCGGGGAGAGCGGATATAGTGAACGCGGGGTCCGGGGAGAGCGGATATAGTGAATGCGGGGTCTGGGGAGAGCGGATATAGTGAATGCGGGGTCCGGGGAGAGCGGATAAAGTGAATGCGGGGTCCGCGGATAGAGGATATAGTGAATGCGGGGTCTGGGGAAAGCGGATATAGTGAATGCAGGGTCCGAGGAGAGCGGATATGGTGAATGCGGGGTCTGCGGATAGAGGATATAGTGAATGCGGGGTCTGGGGAGAGCGGATATAGTGAATGCGGGGTCTGGGGAGAGCAGATATAGTGAATGCGGGGTCCGCGGAGAGCGGATATAGTGAATGCGGGGTCCGGGGAGAGCGGATATAGTGAATGCGGGGTCCGGGGAGAGCGGATATAGTGAATGCGGGGTCTGGGGAGAGCGGATATAGTGAATGCGGGGTCCGGGGAGAGCGGATATGGTGAATGCGGGGTCCGGGGAGAGCGGATATAGTGAATGCGGGGTCTGGGGAGAGCGGATATAGTGAATGCGGGGTCCGGGGAGAGTGGATATAGTGAATGCGGGGTCCGGGGAGAGGGGATATAGTGAATGCGGGGTCCGGGGAGAGCGGATATAGTGAATGCGGGGTCTGGGGAGAGCGGATATAGTGAATGCGGGGTCCGGGGAGAGCGGATATAGTGAATGCGGGGTCCGGGGAGAGCGGATATAGTGAATGCGGGGTCTGGGGAGAGCGGATATAGTGAATGCGGGGTCCGCGGATAGAGGATATAGTGAATGCGGGGTCCGCGGATAGAGGATATAGTGAATGCGGGGTCTGGGGAGAGCGGATATAGTGAATGCGGGGTCTGGGGAGAGCGGATATAGTGAATGCGGGGTCTGGGGAGACCAGTCCCCCCTTATCCCCCCCCCCCAACACTTTCCTGAGCTCCATCTCGATCCAGCAATGTACCTGAGAGCACATTGCTCTCTCCCTCCTCAGTATACATGGAATAAGCACCAGAAGCCACTGACTCCTGCTACTGTCAATCAAATCCTTTGAGGAGGTAGTGGGGGGCAGGGCCAAGCTGTGCTGTGTGTGTCAACAGACGCACACAGCCCACGTCGGTATCGAGCCTGCACAAGTGCCCCCCATAGGAAACAGCTTTCTATGGTGGCACACGGAGAAGAGGAGTAGCCTGAAGCACCGTTGGGGACCCCAGAGAAAGAGGATTGGGGGCGCTTCGTGCAAAACCATTACAGAGCAAGTAAGTATGAGATGTTATTATTTTTTTCAGAAATGTCTTTAAAAAATGAAATTCCACTGTATGGTTTCACTTCTTATAGAGTTGGCAAGGTTTAGGCCCTCCGCCAGGCTGCTATTGCTGGGGACAATTCAATCAATCAATCAATCAATCAATCAATCAATCAATCAACCAGTTAATCCCAGAAGATCAGCTCCTTTAAAGAGGTTTCCCCTCAGCAGTACAGGAAGTGAGTAGAAATCTCTCCTGAAGAGGAATTCCACCCGATCTACTATTATAAATTGTTACATTTCTATAACTTGTCTTTGTATAAACATAAAAATGAAACATAATTACGACTTCATGGAGCCCAGCGTTGGCTTGCTTGCAGGGAACGTTCTCCCTAGACTTCTTCTCTTGCTCTGTCATCCTGAATTGAGAGCTATGGGACCTGTCAGATTGCAGCGGCGTGTCTGCACGTGCAGCACCTCCGCCTTCACCACAAAATATGTCATCACCTTCACACCTGCAAATCATGGAGTGCTTCCATATTTTTGGCTACCTCCTGTATTTATATATATATATATACACACACACACTGTATATATATATATATATATATATATATAAAAATATGAAGATCTGTATATATACTGTATATACAGTGTATATATATATATATATATATATATAAATTTTAATTGTTATTTGTGTATTTATTTATTTAAATGATTATTATATATTTATATACTATATATATTTATACACTATATATATATATATATATATATATATATATATATATATATATGTATATATATGTATATATATATATATATATATATACTGTGTATGTGTATATATATATATATATATAGTATATAAATATATATATATATATATATTTTATATATATTTAGTTATATCTATTTTTAGTTTTATATATGCTATTTTTTATCTAATTATTATATTTAAATTTGTAATGAAAGAATATAAAGTTCCTGCCTTATTATATATATATATATATATATATATATATAAATATATATTAGATTTTTTTAATTTATGTTTTTAATTATATTTCTTTTTAGTTTTATATATGCTATGTTTAATCTACTTATTATATTTCAATGTAATATTTCAATTTAAAATATAAAGTTCCTGCTTTATTTTATGTATGTATATATTTTTATTTATTTATTCATTTTTATTTTTTACATAATTTTTTAATCATATCTCATTTTAGTTTTATATATGCTATTTTGAATCTAATTATTATATTTTTAATTTATAATGAAAGAATATAAAGTTCCTGCCTTATTATATATATATATATATATATTTTATTTTTTTTTAATTATTTTTTTAAATTACATCTCTTTTTAGTTTTATATATGCTATGTTTAATCTACTTATTATATTTCAATTTAATATTTCAATTTAAAATATAAAGTTCCTGCTTTATTTTATGTATGTATATATTTTTATTTATTTATTTTATTTTTTACATAATTTTTTAATCATATCTCATTTTAATTTTATATATGCTATTTTGAATCTAATTATTATATTTAAATTTATAATGAAGAGATATAAAGTTCCTGCCTTAATATATATATATTTGATTTTTTTAATTTATTTTTTTAATTATATCTCTTTTTAGTTTTATATATGCTATGTTTAATCTACTTATTATATTTCAATTTAAAATATAAAGTTCCTGCTTTATTTTATGTATGTATATATTTTTATTTATTTATTCATTTTATTTTTTACATAATTTTTTAATCATCTCTTTTTAGTTTTATATATGCTATTTTGAATCTAATTATTATATTTAAATTTATAATGAAGAGATATGAAGTTTCTGCTTCTGCAGAATACAAGTGACACAGCTTTTTCCGCACTCCAGCTTTTTGAAATGTTGACATGGCGGGCAGCTCAAACATGCCACATTTTTTTACTACTTTATCAGAACAAAACCCCAACGACCGTCATGGGGGGCTCAACTACCTGCAGGAATCGTTCTTTTGTTAAACGACTATTATTACTCAGGAAGAGATCATATTAAGGGAAGGGGCAGAAATGAGCAGAGCTGGGCCAAGTCATAGCAGTCCATGACGCACAATCGTGCCGTAGGGTCAGCCAGTTCACCGACCGCCATGTCTTTGGATTGTGAGGGGAAAACAGAGATATATACAGTTTATAGAAATACAGAAAGCATACATACTCCATGCAGATAGTCTCTTAGTGCCCTGTTTGGGGACAGTGAGTTGGGATTCCAAACTGTTCAGAAAATCAAGATTCCCTCTCCCATTCATAATATCCATTGATGGGAATGATGTTTCCATGATGAAACCTCTCTTCAGATTATTAAATACTACATATGCTCAAAACTCCATGAGCACCTTCCATGAGTACCTTCCATGAGTACCTTCCATGAGTACCTTCCATGAGTACCTTTCATGAGTACCTTCCATGAGTACCTTCCATGAGTACCTTCCATGAATACCTTCCATGAATACCTTCCATGAGTACCTTCCATAAGTACCTTCCATGAGTACCTTCCATGAGTACCTTCCATGAGTACCTTCCATGAGTACCTTCCATGAGTACCTTCCATAAGTGCTGCGTGATGTCTGAGCCCATCTAAGATCAGCAGCCATAGAACTGCTTAGGTACCCAGAGCAGCACCTCCCCTGACAAGCAGCTCATCTCTGACCGCACAACTCCAGAGCCCTCCTGTGGAAGGTAATGAGCTCTGAGACATACATTGCTGGAAAGCTCCTTTACACAAATTCACATTACTTGCTGCTTCTCCTCTCCTGTCCTCTCCTATCCTCCTCCTCCCCTCCTCTCCTCTCCTGTCCTCTTCTATGCTGTCCAGCCCTCCTCTCCTCTCCTCTGCTGTCCCCTCCTATCCTGTCCTGTCTTCCTCCTCTACTCTCCTCCTCCTCTCCTCTTCTCCTCTCCTCTCCTATCCTCTCCTCCTCCCCCTCTCCTCTCCTATCCTCTCCTCCTCCTCTCCTCCTCCTCCTCTCCTCTCCTCTCCTATCCTCTCCTCCTCCTCCTCTCCTCTCCTATCCTCTCCTCCTCCTCCTCTCCTCCTCCTCCTCTCCTCTCCTATCCTCTCCTCTCCCTATCATCTAGTTTCTTCCTGTCCTCACTCTCTTCTCTTATTCTTCTTTTTTTCTCCTCTCTCCTGCTCTTCCCCTCTTCCCTACTTTCTTTATGGTTTTTCTCTTTGTCTCCTCTCCTCTTCCCACCTCTCCTCTCCCCTGTCTCCTCTCCTCTCCCCTCTTCTGTCTTCTCTCCTCTCTCCCCTCTCCTCTCCTGTCTCTTCTCCTCTCCTCTTCCCACCTCTCCTCTCCTTTCCTCTCTTCTCCTCACCTCTTCTTTCCTCTCTCCTCTCTTCTCTCCTATACTCTCCTCTCTCCGATCCTCAGCTCTCCTTCCCTCTCCTCTCTTCTCCCCTCTCTTGCATCTCCTCTCCTTTTTCCTCTCTTCTCTCCTCTCCTCTCCTCTCTTCTCTCCTCTTTTCTCTTTTCTCTCCTCTTCTATTTCCTCTCTTCTCTCCTGTCCTCTCTTCTCTCCTATCTTCAGCTTTCCTATCCTTCCCTCTCTGCTTTCCTCTCCAATCTTCTTCTCTCCTCTCTCCAATCCTCAGCTCTCTTCTCCTATCTCCTCTCCTCTTTCCTTTCTCCTCTCTTCTCCTCTCCTCTCCTCTCCTCCCCTCTTCTGGCTCCTCTCCTCTCCCCCCTCCCCTCCCCTCTCCTCTCATATCTACTCTCTCCTTTCCTCTCCTCTCCTGTTTTCTTCTCTTCCCCTATCATCTCCTCTCTTCTTTTCTTTCCTCCCCTCCTCTTTTCTAATCTCCCCTTCTCCTCCCCTTTCCTCCTTTCCTCCCCTCTTCTCTCCTCTCCTTTCTTCCTCTCTTTTTTCTTCCCTCTCCTCCTCTTTTCTGCTCTTCATTCTTTCTTCCCCTCTCCTCCCCGCTCCTCTCCTCCTCTCTCCTCTCCTCCCCTCTCTTCTGCTCATCACTGACTTAGCACCACCCTTCAGCCACCCTATGGAAGGTAATGAGCTGTGAGACCTCCATTACTGAACTACTTTCTTCCATATAGTCAAATTAAACTGTTTTCCAGACAAGTTCCTTCACTGCATCTGAGCGAAGCAAACTCTCCCATCCATCCATCCATCTATGCCTCCATCCATCCATCCATCCATCCATGCCTCCATGCTTTATTTTGTTGCAAAATCACTTTTAAAAACCCCAAAAAAACACACCCCTGGCATTTCTAGCTACAGCCATCATGACTAAGGGCAGACCATTCATGTAACATTTACTTCCTGGAATTCATCTGCCCTTAGCTGAGACATGCAGGCAGGAAGGTGTGCATAGCTGAGAAAACCCCTCCCCTCCTCCCCTCCTGAAGACTCTGGGGATGTATGATATCATTTCCCTAGGCCAGAAACCAGGAAGTAACTGAAGAATTGTAAAAAAATTCAAGACCCGGGTCACACTGGATGCGAATCGGCAATCTATGTGACTTGCAAATCGCATGCCAAATCTCAGCCTGTTGTCCGCAATTACAGCGGTCATATCGGCGCGGTTCCGACTTGGTCGGAGCCGCACCGGCTTCTAAAGTGGTGCATGCGCTACTTTTGGTGCGATTTGCATAGACATCCGTGTCAGATGTTTCGAAAATCACACCTGAAATCGGCAGGTCATCCGACTTGGAAATCGTGCGACTTCGCTGTAAGTCGCACGATATCAAAGTCGGGTTTGACGTAACCGGGGGGTAAAACTTGTGTGACGGGAGTCACTATGGGTGGGGGTCCCATGGAACACAGCCCCCTTTGGAGAGGTGGGGAGACCCCTGTCTCAGCTCCCCATATCCCTATTATGGGTAAGTCACCCTGTGCCTGTTAGGGGTACAGGGTGATCTGTCCTGATATTGTGTAGACATGTATAGGTGGGGTGTGGGGGGTTGTTCATTGTTTACTGCCATGTGGTCCCATTGTTCTATTGTGTCTTGCTTGGGAGTAAACTATTATGGGATGTATGTGTTTTGTGTATTGGCTTGGTGGGGGGTGTCTGCTGATGTCTCTTGTTGCTAGATTTGGTTTGCCCCGCCCTGTTCCTTATGCAGGGAGGGGGGTTTGTTCCCTTGAATGTATATATCTTGTGTCTGTGTTAAAATAAAGCAGTCCTGTTTTAATACAAGTCTGGTGCTGTCTCGTCTTGTATGGTCAGCGGTGGTGTCCGGGGATCTGTGTTCGGACAGGGAAGCGGAAGTCTAACGGAAATACCCCAGTGCAGTCGGGGTCCGGTTCCGTTACAACTAGTAAATACGTTCTGAATGTAATTCACTCTCAGACAGGGGCGGACTGACAACTCATGGGGCCCACGGGCAATAGGGGGATCATGGGGCCCCTGTGTCCTTGCCCAAACTCAAAAAAGCCTATGAAAAGGGTACCAGAGGCATCTCATGGGGCCCCCTACTGACCCCGGGCCCGAGTTTCCAAATGGTCAGTCCGCCCCTGCTCTCAGACTATATTAAAGTGTTCCAAAAAAACATTCTTGTGTGCCGATAATGACCAGAATAGTCCAACGTGTGGTGGGAACCAGTAGTGACCAGTAATACCGGTGACTTCTGCGACTTCTGTGATACTCCTCCGCCACTATGCACTCATCGGAAGAACCGCTCTTGATGCGGGTCCTTTTGGGAACGTGCGTGTGTACGAAACGCATCAGGGAGGAGCCTACGTGCTGACGTCATGCTGCCGAGTCCATGCCATGGTCGACGGATTCATTCTTAGGAGTCATTTAACAAAAAGCAAGCCAGAATTAAATGGAAATGACTCCTAGGAACGTATCCGTCCGCTTCATACCACCAGTCACTGATCCATCCACCATGAAGTACCTCCTAAGGGAAGAGGTTGTATGTAGAGCCCGGAAACCACGCAATATAGTGCAGTATGTGTTTATTAAAAATTATTGCAGCCACGTGGAGCATAAAACATGAAAAGCAACAGATCGCTCACAAAGATGGCCGCCGGACTATTGCATGGACTCGGCGGCATGATGTCAGCATGTAGGCTCCGCACTGATGAGTTTCGTGCACACGTATGTTCTCAAAGGGACCCACCACACTACATTTTATCTTCCTATCTACGTTCTACCTTCTATCTATGTTCTACCTTCTTATCTACGTTCTACCTTCTATCTATGTTCTACCTTCCTATCTTTGTTCTACCTACGTTCAGCCTTCTATCTATGCTCTACCTTCTATCTACGTTCTACCTTCTTATCTACGTTCTACCTTCTATCTATGTTCTACCTTCTATCTACGTTCTACCTTCTATCTATGTTCTACCTTCTATCTACGTTCTACCTTCTTATCTACGTTCTACCTTCTATCTACATTCTACCTTCTATCTACGTTCTACCTTCTATCTACGTTCTACATTCCTATCTACGTTCTACCTTCTATGTACGTTCTACCTTCTATGTATGTTCTACCTTCCTATCTACGTTCTACCTTCCTATCTACGTTCTACCTTCCAATCTACGTTCTACCTTCCTATCTACGTTCTACCTTCCTATATACGTTCTACCTTCCTATCTATGTTCTACCTTCCTATCTACGTTCTACCTTCCTATCTACGTTCTACCTTCTATCTACGTTCTACCTTCCTATCTGCGTTCTACCTTCCTATCTGCGTTCTACCTTCCTATCTGCGTTCTACCTTCCTATCTACGTTCTACCTTCCTATCTATGTTCTACCTTCCTATCTGCGTTCTACCTTCCTATCTGCGTTCTACCTTCTATCTACGTTCTACCTTCCTATCTACGTTCTACCTTCCTATCTACGTTCTACCTTCCTATCTACGTTCTACCTTCTATCTACATTCTACCTTCTATCTACATTCTACCTTCTTATCTACGCTCTACCTTCCTATCTATGTTCTACCTTCTATCTACATTCTACCTTCTATCTACATTCTACCTTCTTATCTACGCTCTACCTTCTATGTATGTTCTACCTTCTATCTACGTTCTACCTTCTATCTACGTTCTACATTCCTATCTACGTTCTACCTTCTATGTACGTTCTACCTTTTATTTATGTTCTACCTTCCTATCTACGTTCTACCTTCCTATCTACGTTCTACCTTCCAATCTATGTTCTACCTTCCTATCTACGTTCTACCTTCCTATATACGTTCTACCTTCTATCTACGTTCTACCTTCCTATCTACGTTCTACCTTCCTATCTACGTTCTACCTTCCTATCTACGTTCTACCTTCCTATCTACATTCTACCTCCTATCTACGTTCTACCTTCTATCTACGTTCTACCTTCTATCTACGTTCTACCTTCTATCTACGTTCTACCTTCTATCTACGTTCTACCTTCCTATCTATTTATCAATGCTAGCAGCACAAGGATTACAAGTAGTCAGTGCTGATGGAGAGAATGCAGTTCCACTTTGACACAAACTCACATGACTCTCAGCCCCTTACCCCGGAGTTTTTGTGGCGACATACGCAGCCTGAGCAGCCTTTATAATCGCAGCATCTAGTCTGTCTGCTGTCGTCCTCCGGCAGGGCCAGCGCTGAGATGGACGCCACGGATAACCCAACAAGCAGGAGAGTCCACAGCCACCTCATGGTTAGGTGTGTTGGGTGGGAAGACGATCACACCACCAACGTGGTATTCCACGGTGCGCTCAGTCCGCTCCCAGCAGAGGATCTCAGAGCCACGCAGGAGTCCCGGCACTTTAATTCAGAAATTGCAACCTATAATTATGCAAATACGATATATATACATTATGTAATGCGGCATACAGAGTCGTGAGGGAGATTAATAACCTTTGGCATGACTTACTAATTATAATTTCCTGTAAAGCAGACAAGCCGGATCTCAGCACAAGACTGAGCAAGGTCGGCGGGGTGACTGTCAGAGGTTTCTGGGGGGGTGACGGATGAGAAAACTGATCTAGAATATTTATTACAATTTGCATCATTGCGCTAGGAAGGAAAATTCAGTTGGGAATAGTGGAGCAGAAATGAAGGGGGTCTACGTATGAAAAAATTTGCTGAACAAATGTGCCCAGCTCCAGCCAAGCTTGCCGTAGCCCAGGGGTCAGCAACCAGTAGATCGTGATGTACCAGTAGATCTCGGCCAGATCGTGATGTACCAGTAGATCTCGGCCAGATCGTGATGTACCAGTAGATCTCGGCCAGATCGTGATGTACCAGTAGATCTCGGCCAGATCGTGATGTACCAGTAGATCTCAGCCAGATCGTGATGTATCAGTAGATCTCGGCCAGATCGTGATGTACCAGTAGATCTCGGCCAGATCGTGATGTACCAGTAGATCTCGGCCAGGCGCCAGGTCAGGGCTTGCTGACCCACCATCCCAGAGAATCAATCAGACTGCAATGCAGAGGGACTACTTGTAAAGTTGGAGCTGTAGTAGGGAGAAGGGGCGGACTGACCATTCGAGCACTCGGGCACTGCCCGAGGGCCCAGGGTCAGTAGGTGGCCCCATAAAATGCCCCTGCTACCTTTTTATAGGCTTTTTTGGGTGTGCTTTGAGTGTGGGCAAGGACACAGGGGCCCCATAATCCCCTATTGCCCAGGGGCTCCATGATTTTCCAGGCCGCCCATGGTAGGGAGTAGGCAAGAGCTGCATAAGCCGATGGCTATAGTGCCGGCTTCTATGCCATGGTTGGTGGGTGTAGCACCTGCCAAGCATGACCCATTCAAGTGAATGAGGCCACTCTGCCAATGCCCTGCAGCCATGTGCAGTACAGCAAACAAGGGGTTAAACAGGCGGTGGTGTGTTGCTTTCTCACCATGTGCTTTAACCCCTTGGACCCCACAGAAGCATGCACTTGCAGAGTGGCCCCATTTACTTGAATGGGTCTCAATTGACAAGTGGTAGCACCCACCAAAAGCAACAGGGGATGTAATTCCTACTGTGGTAGTGTACCTTTGGCTGCTGCCTCAGAAGCTACAAGGGGTAGGGAGCGGGGACAGTAAAACCATGACTCAGCCACAGGGTTTTACCACTCCCCAACTTTACATGTGAAAGGCTCCAGGATTCCGACTCTGTCTCCTCAGCTGCTCTCTCCCACAGTGGCCTCCTCTGGACTCACTCACCTTGGCAGTGAACCCAGTGGACAAAAATGGGGCAGAGTTGGACATTTTCTTTCCCCACAAAGCACATTCCAGGTTCTTCCTGCCCTTCCCTCTCTGTCCCTCTGCTCTTTTGAAGTCTCTTTTCTCCTGTTTGTCTGAGGACTGCAGTCATCTACCGGCCTCCGGGCCCAGTTTCACTCTTTCTTGATGACTTCTCGGCATGGCTACCATACTTTGTCTCCTCCGAGGTGCCCGCCATCATCCTTGGTGACTTTAACATCCCAGTCAATGTTAGCACCTCAGCCACTTCCCAACTACTCAACCTAACTTCCTCTTTTAACCTATCACAATGGAGACAATCCACCACCCACTCCAACGGCAACACCCTTGACCTTGTATTCCCCCACGTATGCACTCCCTGTAACCTCCCTGATCACAACGTCATCAGCTTCACACTCTCCCTGCCTCCTACCTCCCATGCCTCCTACCTCCCTGCCTCCTACCTCCCATGCCTCCTACCTCCCATGCTTCCAACCAGCAAACCGTCACCTGTAGAAACCTCCACCATCTCAGCCCTGACCTTCTCCACTCCGCTACTGAGCACCTCTATGATAATATTGCGCCCCTGTCCTGCCCAGAGCTGGCCACAACTGCCTACAACAACTATCTATCATCCTCCCTGGACGCTTGCTCCTCTCTCCACACGCAGACCCAGGCCTCGCCTGTCACTAGCCTGGCAAACAGTTGACAAAAGAAGTTTCAAGAGATGCAGCCGCGCTGTTGAGCGAGCATGGCGTAAAACGAAATCCCTGAAAGACTTTACCCTCTACAAATCCGCTCTTCTCAAACACAACTCCGGCCTCCATGCTGCTAAGCAAACCTACTATAACACTCTCATCAATTCCCTCTCATCCAATCCTCTTCAACTCTTCTCTACCCATAATTCCTTGCTCCACCCCCCACTGCTTCCACCCATCATCTTACTTATTGCACAGGAGATTGCCAGCCATTTCAAGAACAAGATCGACACAATTCGTGATGAGATCTCCAGTGTCAAGCTTCCTCCTCCTACCAACATACCAGGCCCAACACCAAACTCAACACTCTCCTCCTTCGACCCTGTTACCACCAAGGAAGTTACTGAACTCCTTTCCAAGGCCCACTTCACCACCTGTCCCCTGGACCCTAACAATTATTTCAGGCTCTCACTCTCCATGGGCACCTTTCCCTCCTCGCTCAAACATGCACTGGTTACCCCCATACTCAAAAAACCCTCGCTGGACACCACCTGTTTGAATAACTTAAGACCCATCTCCCTGCTCCCGTTTGCCTCCAAGACTCTCGAGCGCCTTGTTAACCACCGTATGAACTGCTACCTCACCGGCAACAACCTTCTTGATCCCCTACAGTTTGGCTTCCGCCCACAACATTCCACTGAAATTACCCTACTAAAGCTCACTAATAACCTAGTAACTGCTAAAACCAACGGCCATTACTCCATACTCACCCCAACCAATGGCCATTACTCCATACTCATCCCAACCAACGGCTATTACTCCATACTCATCCCAACCAATGGCCATTACTCCATACTCATACTCCTTGACCTTTCTGCTGCCTTCGGCACAGTTGACCACCCGCTCCTCCTCAGTAAACTCCACTCCATTGGCCTCCGTGACTCTGCTCTCTCCTGGTTCTCCTCTTACCTTTCTCAGCGCACTTTTAGCATCAAATACAACAACAACTCCTCCACTCCTCTTTCTGTTGGGGTACCACAAGGTTCTGTTCTTGGGCCCCTCCTTTTCTCTCTCTATACCTCCTCCCTGGACCAATTGACAACCTCCCATGGCTTCCAATACCACCTCTATGCTGATGACACCCAGATCTATGTCTCCACTCCCCAGCTCGCCCCCTCAATCTCCTCACGTATCACAAATCTCCTAAGCAACATATCAGCATGTATGTCACATCACTACCTTAAACCCAATCTTTCCAAAACCGAGCTTGTAATATTACCTCCCCCCCATCCCCCACTCATGACTTTACCATTAAGATCAACAGCACAACCATTGGTCCTTCCCCTCATGCCGGGGTGCTAGGCGTAATCCTAGACTCTGACCTCTCCTTTGGGCCCCACATCCAATCACTGGCCAAAGCCTGCTGCCTCAATCTCTGGAACATTTCCAAAACCTTTCTGACCAATGACAGCACAACACAACACAACTTATCCATGCCTTGGTTATATCCCGCCTCGATTACTGCAACTCCCTCCTCACTGGTCTACCGTTACACAGGCTATCCCCCTTCAGTCTATTATGAATGCTGCCGCTAGACTCATACACCTTACCAACCGATCAGCGACTGCTGCCAGACTCATACACCTTACCAACCGATCAGCGACTGCTGCTAGACTCATCCACCTTACCAACCGATCAGCGACTGCTGCTAGACTCATACACCTTACCGACCGATCAGCGACTGCTGCTAGACTCATACACCTTACCAACCGATCAGCGACTGCTGCTAGACTCATCCACCTTACCAACCGATCAGCGACTGCTGCCAGACTCATACACCTTACCAACCGATCAGCGACTGCTGCTAGACTCATCCACCTTACCAACCGATCAGCGACTGCTGCTAGACTCATACACCTTACCGACCGATCAGCGACTGCTGCTAGACTCATACACCTTACCAACCGATCAGCGACTGCCGCTAGACTCCTCCACCTTACCAACCGATCAGCGACTGCTGCTAGACTCATACACCTTACCGACCGATCAGTGACTGCTGCTAGACTCATACACCTTACCAACCGATCAGCGACTGCTGCTAGACTCATCCACCTTACCAACCGATCAGCGACTGCCGCTAGACTCATACACCTTACCGACCGATCAGCAACTGCTGCTAGACTCATACACCTTACCAACCGATCAGCGACTGCTGCTAGACTCATACACCTTACCGACCGATCAGCGACTGCTGCTAGACTCATACACCTTACCAACCGATCAGCGACTGCTGCTAGACTCATCCACCTTACCAACCGATCAGCGACTGCTGCCAGACTCATACACCTTACCAACCGATCAGCGACTGCTGCCCCTCTCTGCCAATCCCTCCACTGGCTTCCACTAACCCAACGTATAAAATTCAAAATACTAACCACAGCTTACAAAGCCGTATCACAAATCTACTAAGCGACATATCCGTATGGATGTCACACCACTACCTTAAACTCAATCTTTCCAAAACCGAGCTGTAATATTACCTCCCCACCATCCCCCACTCATGACTTTACCATTAAGATCAACAGCACAACCATTGGTCCTTCCCCTCATGCCAGGGTGCTAGGCATAATCCTAGACTCTGACCTCTCCTTTGAGCCCCACACCCACTCACTGGCCAAATCCTGCCACCTCAACCTCCGGAACATTTCCAAAATCCGCCCCTTCCTGACCAATGACACCACAAAACAACTTATCCATGCCTTGGTTATATCACGCCTCCATTACTGCAACTCCCTCCTTACTGGTCTACCGTTACACAGGCTATCCCCCCTTCAGTCTATTATGAATGCTGCTGCTAGACTCATACACCTTACCAACCGATCAGCGACTGCTGCTAGACTCCTACACCTTACCAACCGATCAGCGACTGCTGCTAGACTCCTACACCTTACCAACCGATCAGCGACTGCTGCTAGACTCATACACCTTACCAACCGATCAGTGACTGCTGCTAGACTCATACACCTTATCAATCGATCAGCGACTGCCGCTAGACTCATCCACCTTATCAACCGATCAGCGACTGCTGCCCCACTCTGCCAATCCCTTCACTGGCTTCCACTAACCCAACATATAAAATTCAAAATACTAACCACAGCTTACAAAGCCATCCACAACACTGCCCCCAGCTACATCACCAACCTCATCCATAAATATCATCCAAATTGCCCGCTCCATTCTTCCCAAGACATCCTACTCTCTAGCTCCCTCGTCACCTCCTTCCACACTCACCTTCAGGACTTCTCCAGAGCCTCTCCCATCCTCTGGAACTCCCTACTGCATTATGTCCAGTCAGCCCTCACCCTGTCCGCCTTTAGGCGATTTTTGAAAACTCACATTCAGGGAAGCCTACCCCACCTCCACCTAAGAACTGTACTTGAATCACCTCCACCAGATCATCCCCTGCAGCTATCACCTTTTATACCACCTCCCCCCTTCCTTTAGATTGCAAGCTCCACAAGCAAGGTCCTCCTATTCCTTCTGTACTGAAATGTATTGTAATTGTACCACCCCCCTTATATTGTAAAGCGCTGCGCAAACTGTTGGCGCAATATAAATCCTGTATTATAGTAATAAGAGGGCAGCCGTGGGGTGCAACTAAGGGCACTGCTGCTCCTGTGAAAAGTGATCCAAGTGTGTTTGACAGGTGATGAGGAGGCCCCACCACTTGATTTAAACCCATGATTGCCGTGCAATGCACGCCATTGTGGTGGCACCACAATTAGAGGATTAAAGCAGATGTGAGGAGGTGACATTGGTCAACACTGCGCCCGGTGATCTTTGACTTTTCCCATGTTGTTCAGGTAGATCTCCACCTCTTTAAGGTTGTCTACCCCCGCCTTCATTCAGCGTGTGAGTAGTGTAGGCACAGCTCGCCCATCTCTCAGGGAAAGCGGACAGCAGTAACAAAAGGTTCCAGATGAGTAGGGAAAAGTAATCCTTTCTGGAAGCCTTCCATTTGGGTACAGACCGACTAGGCCGCATTCCTCCCCTTAAAACAGACGCTGTCGGCACATCTGAGATCTGCACTACTACACATCGGTGTTACATCCTACCTCTCCACAGACAGCGGTCTCCTTACAGGGACTGTACCATGTCCAACTTGGTAATTCGCATGGCTCTCTTCCAATCATTACTGCTGATCAAAAGGGTCGACTGAAGTGAGCCATTTAGAGTTACCACTTATCAAGCTGATCTTCAAATATTGGGACCTAAAGTGCAGTTACACCAAACATGATGGAGGTGAGGACAGGCTGCTGGAGGTGAGCAGGTATCGGGTGGAGGAATATTGCACCTATATTATGTTAGCTGAACCTGGTGGTCACAGGAAGAAGAATTGCTTAAGAAGAAATATTTTGGGACTTTTGATTTTGTTTTTGTTGTTTTTACGGTTTTCTCTTTTGACATAATTGTTATAAAATATTGTACACACATATAGTATATTATAAAGTGTCATTTCTTCAGTGTGTACAGGAGGGGGGTAATATGTACAGAGGGGGTAATATGTACAGGGAGGAGGGGGTAATATGTACAAAGAAGGGGGCATTATGTACAGCAGGGGGTAACATGTACAGGAGGGGCTAATATGTACAGGGAAGGGGTAAAATGTACAGGGAGGGGGCAAAATGTATAGAGGGAGTAATATTTACAGGGAGGACATAATATGTACAAGGAGGGGGCATTGTGTACAGGAGGGGGTAATATGTACAAGGAGGGGGTAATATGTACAAGGAGGGGGTAATATGTACAAGGAGGGGGTAATATGTACAGGGAGGGGTAATATGCAGAGGGAGGGGGTAATATGTACAGGAAGGAGTAATATGTAAAGGAGGGGTAACATGTACAGGAGGGGGTAATATGTACAGGAAAGTGGTATTAGATACAGGGAGGAGGTAATACAGTACGTACAATGTATGGCTGTGTGTACAGGAGGGGTAATATGTACAGGAGGGGGCACTGTGTACAGGAGGGGGTAGTATGTACAGGAGGGGTAATATGTACAGGAGGGGGTGTTGTGTACAGAAGGGGGTAGTATGTACAGGGAAGGGGTAACATGTATAGGAGGGGGTAATATGTACAGAAGGGGTTAATATGCACAGGGAAGTGCTAATAGATACAGGGAGGAGGTAATACAGTATGTATACTGTATGGCTGTGTGTACAGGAGGGGGCATTGTGTACAGGAGGGGTTAGTATGTACAGGGAGGGGGTGTTGTGTACAGGAGGGGACATTGTGTACAAGAGGGGGTAGTATGTACAGGAGGGGTAATATGTACAGGAGGCGGTGTTGTGTACAGGAGGGGGTAGTATGTACAGGAGGGGTAATATGTACAGGAGGGGGTAATATGTACAGGAGGGGGTAGTATGTACAGGAGGGGTAATATGTACAGGAGGGGGTAGTATGTACAGGAGGGGGTAGTATGTACAGGAGGGGTAATATGTACAGGAGGGGGTAATATGTACAGGAGGGGGTAGTATGTACAGGAGGGGTAATATGTACAGGATGCGGTGTTGTGTACAGGAGGGGGTAGTATGTACAGGAGGGGTAATATGTACAGGAGGGGGTAATATGTACAGGAGGGGGTAGTATGTACAGGAGGGGGTAGTATGTACAGGAGGAGGTAGTATGTACAGGAGGGGTAATATGTACAGGAGGGGGTAATATGTACAGGAGGGGGTAGTATGTACAGGAGGGGTAATATGTACAGGATGCGGTGTTGTGTACAGGAGGGGGTAGTATGTACAGGAGGGGTAATATGTACAGGAGGGGGTAGTATGTACAGGAGGGGTAATATGTACAGGATGCGGTGTTGTGTACAGGAGGGGGTAGTATGTACAGGAGGGGTAATATGTACAGGAGGCGGTGTTGTCTACTGGAGGAGACTATGTGTACAGAGAGAAGGGTGATGTGTGCAGGTGGGCAGTGTGAATAGGTATGGGGGCAATGTGTACAGGAGGGGGTAATATATATGGGGGGATGTTGTGTATAGGAGGGGGTGTTGTATACAGGAGGGGGTAATATGTACAGGAAGGGGCATTGTGTACAGGAGAAGGCATTGTGTACTGGAGGGGGTAGTATGTACAGGGAGGGGGTAATATGTACAGGAGGGGGTAGTATGTACAGGAGGGGGTAGTATGTACAGGGAGGGGGTAATATGTACAGGAGGGGGTAGTATGTACAGGAGGGGTCGTTGTGGAGGGGACTACATGTACAGAGAGGAGGGTGATGGGTGCAGGTGGGCAGTGTGAATAGGTATGGGGGGCAATGTGTGCAGGAGAGGGCAGTGCGTACAGGATGGGGGGTTTTGTGCACAGGAGGGAGCGGTGCGTACAGTAAAAGAGTTTACTTTCATCGATCGACTGCAGTATAACCTTTCAAACTTTTTTACATGCATTTACTGCCAGCGGCTACAGCCACCAGCACTGAGCATTGTGTTCTGCCAACCGGGAAGGCTCCCCACACGGCAGCAGAACACAATAGCGCTACAGGAGGGATTCCCCCATCAACACAGACAGCGTTGATGGGTAATCAAGCAATTTCTTTCCTCTCACCTCTGATGGAAGGGTAAGGAAATTATATTTTCTGTCAGCTGCTTAACTCCTTAGCCACTGAGAGTATCTTGGCACACACTGGGAGTATCCTGGCACACACTGGGAGTATCTTGGCACACAGTGGGAGTATCTTGGCACACACTGGGAGTATCTTGGCACACACTGGGAGTATCTTGGCACACACTGGGAGTATCTTGGCACACAGTGGGAGTATCCTGGCACACACTGGGAGTATCTTGGCACACACTGGGAGTATCTTGGCACACAGTGGGAGTATCTTGGCACACACTGGGAGTATCTTGGCACACACTGGGAGTATCCTGGCACACACTGGGAGTATCTTGGCACACACTGGGAGTATCTTGGCACACACTGGGAGTATCTTGGCACACACTGGGAGTATCTTGGCACACAGTGGGGGTATCTTGGCACACAGTGGGAGTATCTTGGCACACAGTGGGAGTATCTTGGCACACACTGGGAGTATCTTGGCACACACTGGGAGTATCTTGGCCAACAGTGGGAGTATCTTGGCACACAGTGGGAGTTTCTTGGCACACAGTGGGAGTATCTTGGCACACACTGGGAGTTTCTTGGCACGCAGTGGGAGTATCTTGGCACGGAGTGGGAGTATCTTGGCACGGAGTGGGAGTATCTTGGCACACAGTGGGAGTATCTTGGCACACACTGGGAGTATCTTGGCACACACTGGGAGTATCCTGGCACACACTGGGAGTATCTTGGCACACACTGGGAGTATCTTGGCACACACTGGGAGTATCTTGGCACACAGTGGGAGTATCCTGGCACACACTGGGAGTATCTTGGCACACAGTGGGGGTATCTTGGCACACAGTGGGAGTATCTTGGCACACAGTGGGAGTATCTTGGCACACACTGGGAGTATCTTGGCCAACAGTGGGAGTATCTTGGCACACAGTGGGAGTTTCTTGGCACACAGTGGGAGTATCTTGGCACGGAGTGGGAGTATCTTGGCACGGAGTGGGAGTATCTTGGCACACAGTGGGAGTATCTTGGCACGGAGTGGAAGCAGTGAGTGGTAGTGGAGGGGGCCCACAAGATTCAACCTCCACCTCTGCATAGGCGTGCGCAACCTATTACACTAGCGTGTGCACCCCTCAGCTCAAAGATACGTGTGCGTATGTATATATATATATGGCACCAGTACATTCATCTCCCTGCCAGCACAGTGATAGAGAAGTGCGGTTGCACTTCTCTTATGGCAGAGCCAGTCAGAGGAAGATCTTTCCCATCTCCCTGCTGGCACACAGAGTGATAATGCCATAGTGCACCAGTTGATTAGGGTGTGCCTAGGCACATCCAACACACCCTGTGCACACACCTATGATCCTATGCATGTGGTTCTAATACAACATCTTGTATATTCCCCTCCATACTGTACATGTCACAAGTTCTTCCCTCACCCAAACTGTCAGCATGTAAGGGGGTGTTAGGCAAGTTCTTAGTTTGGCCACTAGGTTGCAGCCTCCCCCAAGTTAGAAATAGTGGATTGAGTTGAAGAGTAATGCAGCCTAGTAGGAAGTTTACAGAAGAGAGGAGAGAGTTGTGTAGTTGGTCCCTGTAGGACTAGGTGGGACCCTCTATACTGTAGAGATGGCGTGATATTGTAAGCAACTGGCCTTTCTCCGACTGGGGGAATGCCTAGGAGTCCTGATGCCAGAGAAGGACTTAAAGGGGTCAGGAGTAAGGTATTGGCAACTGCCACCGCTGAATATGGAAGAAGTTGTATGCCTTGTCATTTTACTAGTTAAGCATTGAAAACCAACTGGACTTGTCTCTAATTTCGTGGGTGACCTATCCTCAAACCATTAGCCAGGGAGGAAGCAGGAGGAAGTGTTGTGTCAATGTACAATGTATGTTTTGGTGGACTGGATACTTTATTGTTCCCTCAAGGTGCCGGGGACCCACATTAAGCAAAAAAATTGGAAAGGAGGGCTGTTGGTGGTACCCAGGGATACAATGTTGTATCAACAAACAAGCACCCCAAGGCACTATGAGAAGAAACATTTGAAGGAAAGATAAGTGCTGGCAATGGACATCTTTCATTTCTTAAATTTTTGGAAGTACTGAGTATGCCCCTCCCCCAGAGCTGCCTCTGAAAACACTTGATTTAGTAGCAATCAGTGGTGTATTTAGGTTTTGTGCTACCCTAGGCAACACAAAAAATTGGCGCACCCCCCTCCCCCCGCAGAAAGAGCCTGACATTAACCAAGAACACCCCTGCCCTCCACCGGAGCCTTCAACTACCACTTACCCCCATACACCAGCGAGGTGAGAAAGACACTCACCTTTACAGCTGCAGATATCCCCAGGAACGAGAGTCGGGTTGTGCATACACTGTCATGAAACCCACAGCATCTCTCAGAACCCACCAGGTCCCCATACCACGTGTGTCCCTTCTTCCGTCCCTTCTTCCAAGGGGCAGTGCTGCCCCCCCTGAAAAATGCCGCCCTAGGCAAATGCCTTGTTTGCCTTGTGGCAAATACACCCCTGGTAGCAATAACTGAATCTAAAGCCAAAAACTCCCGGGAAGAATCCCCTTCTCTAATTGTCCTGGTGTCCCTTGGGGCTGAACGATCTAAAATGTTAGATTTTTTACTGGCCGAGAAGCGGAGGGCAAGTCTTTCAATGGGTACACCTTTTCTTCAGAGAGATTTTCCCAACAGTAGACTGTGACATAAATGTACAGATTTGAGTAGCTGAGATGTGACCTGTAGAAAATATGACACTGTAGATTTAGCATTCCATGTTATAATAATATAAGATGTGTTCAGAATTAAGGCAGAGGCATATGGTCACCCATTAGCATCTGAAAAGAGACAGAGCTTCCTCAGGCTCGAAGTGACACCTGGGTGCCAATAAGATTTGGCACCTTCAGGGAAACCTGGAAGGAAACAGCTGGAGACAGGTTGGCTTCATGACACAGCGGGAGACCAGAGCTTTAAAGTATATACATAGATCAAAGGAATATGTTTCATCTCTCATAAAAGCTAAAATATTAGTTGAAAAGAGATGAAAATACTTCCTTCTGATTGGACACTCTGTGGGCTACATCTGCATGTAAAAACCGTATTTGTGGACTATGTAGAATGCCAGAAAAATGCAGGAAATGGTTATGTGGCGCCGGATCGCGACAGCTGAACAGTGATTGGTACTGTTGCGATCGGACCGATGCGCTGGTGTCGGAAATTCAATCCCCAACTTGGTGATTCAAACCGTGCCTGCTCCAATCGACTTTGGGCATTTCAGGACCCAGAACATCTTGTGGGCGGGTACAGGAACACCCCCCAGAGTCAATTGGCCAAGAATGGTTTGAATCACCAAGTCAGGGATTGAATTTCCTCCTGCCGGTGATCCCTCTAGTGATAAGATCTATATAGAGGAATCAGGACCTCCTTCCTCCTGCCTGTGACCCCTCTAGTGATATAAAGATCTATATAGAGGAATCAGGACCTCCTTCTTCCTGCTAGTGACCCCTCTAGTGATGTAAAGATCTATATAGAGGGATCAGGACCTCCTTCTTCCTGCTAGTGACCCCTCTAGTGATGGGATCTATATAGAGGGATCAGGACCTCCTTCCTCCTGCTGGGACCCCTCTAGTGATATAAAATTTTCTGTACTTCTGGATAAAACTATACCCCCTATACTGTACTCTATCAAGGGTGTCCTTTTTTTCTTGTGTGCTTTAATTTGCATTTAAAATATTGAACTGCAATTTCCCCTGCTTTGACCAATCTTCCAGCAATGTCAATCCCCTCCTCCTCGGTAAATATACACATTCTTTTTATTTTCTTTTTTTATTTTAGCCCCTCAAAAATTTAGAAATTTTGAAATTTAGAATCACTTTCAATTAAAATTTTCAAAATGAACACAATTTGACACCTTTTTCATCCGGTGTGGTGATCGGCAGTAGTTGTTGACGGTTGTACACACACATTCACACATTCACCTTACATTGGGTTTGACAATTATACTTTAATCAGAGTCCGGCTACAAGACAAACTCTGGGGTGGACTTTGTGTGAAAATATAAATATGGCTTCACTGCGGTTGTTTGTGCCTTTATGGCGTTTGTCCCATTTCTTCAGCAGTTTAATGATCTACAGAATGAGCAGTCTACGGCAAATGATGGAATATTACTTGGTAGTGAAGCTACTATATAGCGGATGCCGACAATTTTGGAGCCTTTATTATAACTGCTCTGACTCTGGGTGGAGAAAGAAAGTAAAGAATAATGTTATTGTTTTAAATTAATGTTTAAAAGACCGAACATTAAAAAAAAAGGTTGAACATTTAAAATGAAATTCTGCCTCATTAACGTTGGCAAGGTTGCTGTTGCTGTTGGGGAGAATTCAATTGATCACTCAATCAGTCAATCAGTTAATCCCCAAAGATCCAGGGCTCCAATAAAGAGATTTCCTCTTAGCGGGACAGGAAGTGAGTAGAAATCTCTCCTAAAAACTCGACCCTATCTATTATTAAAATTCAGGGGTGGCCCCCCAGGTGAGTGGCTCTCACATCTTTAGGGCTGATGGACCTGAGGCAGGACCCCTCGGCTCTCACAGCGACATAGTGCTTCCAGCAGCAAGAACACTCCAGGGCTCAGGAATAGAACCTCGGTCTCTGGCCTCCGGACTATTGTCTCCTTTTATAGACACAGGATCAGTGGGTTGGACCCAGTCATCCCACCAAAACCAAAATCCTGGGAACAGAGTTAATCCTAACAGGGAAATGCCTAACTCACTAATTCTAACCCGCTTACATGTACAGTTGCAAGAAAAAGTATGTGAACCCCTTGGGATTACGTGGAGTTTTGCATGAATTGGGCATAAAATGTGCTCTGAACGTCATCTAAGTCACAACAATAGAAGAACACAGTCTGCTGAACATAATACTACACAAACATTAGATGTTGCCATGGTTTAATTGCACATAACATGTAAACATTCACAGTGCAGGGAGGAAAAAGTATGTGAGGCCCTAGCTTAATGACTTCTCCCAGAGCTAATTGGAGCCAGGAGTGAGCCAACCTTGACTCCAACCAGTGTGATGATATCGGATGTGTTGCTGACAGCTGTCCTGCCCTTAAAAAATACACACCTGTTTTGGGTTTACTGGTTTCAAGAAGCACTGTCTGTTTTGAACCATGCCTCGCAGAAAAGAGCTCTCAGAAGACCTACGATCAAGAATTGTTGACTTGCATGAAGCTGGAAAGGGCTACAAAAGTATCTCCAAAAGCCTCGATGTTCATGTGTCCATGGTAAGACAGACTGTCTACAAATGGAGAAAGTTTAGCACTGTTGCTACTCTCCCTAGGCGTGGTCATCCTGTAAAAATGACTGCAAGACCACAGCGCAGAATGCTGCATGAGGTAAAGAAGAATCCCAGAGTGTCAGCTAAAGACCTACAGAAATCTCTGGCACATGCTAACATTTTTGTTGACACGTCTACAATAAGGGAACATTAAACAAGAATGGAGTACATGGGAGGACACCACGGAGGAAGCCATTGCTGGCCAAAAAGAATATTGCAGCACGTTTGAAGTTTGCAAAAGAGCACCTGGATGTTCCACAGCACTACTGGCAGAATATACTGTGGACAGATGAAACCAAGATTGAGTTGTTTGGGAAGAACACACAACACTATGTGTGGAGAAAAAAAGGCCCAGCACACCAACATCAAAACCTCATCCCCACTGTGAAACATGGCGGAGGGAGCATCATGGTTTGGGGCTGCTTTGCTGCCTCAGGGCTGGACGGATTGTTGTCATTGATGGGAAAATGAATTCCAGAGTTTATCAAGACATTTTGCAGGAAAACGTACGACCATCTGTCCGCCAACTGAAGCTCCGCAGAGGATGGGTGATGCAACAGGACAATGACCCAAAGCATACAAGTCATTCAACAAAACAATGGCTGCAACAGCACAGAATACGCCTTCAGGAGTGGCCCAGTCAGAGTCCTGACCTCAACCCCATTGAAATGCTGTGGCATGACCTTAAGAAAGCGATTCACACCAGACATCCCAAGAATATTGCTACACTGAAACAGTTTTGTGAAGAGGAGTGGTCCAAAATGACTCCAGATCGTTGTGCAGGTCTGATCTGCAACTACAGGAAACGTTTGGTTGAGGTTATTGCTGCCAAAGGAGGGTCAACCAGTTATTAAGTCCAAAGGTTCACATACTTTTTCCTCCCTGCACTGTGAATGTTTACATGTTACATGCAATTAAACCATGGCAACATCTAATGTTTGTGTAGTATTATGTTCAGCAGACTGTATTCTTCTATTGTTGTGACTTAGATGACGTTCAGAGCACATTTTATGCCCAATTCATGCAAAACTCCACGTAATCCCAAGGGGTTCACATACTTTTTCTTGCAACTGTACATAGGAAGTTGCCTTACAACAACTGACGCTGTATGCAGGAGTACCTCGGTTTACGAATGAAAATCCATTGAAAATAATGCCTCGGTTTACTAATTTTGTTTCGCAATACGAACGGATTAATTGGTTTTCAATGCATTTACGAATTCATTTCTAATCATGTCCCTGTACAGTATTTATGCCTTTAAAGTGCACTTTAAAAATAGTTTTGAACAGATAAAACTTTTTTCTCTCCTCTCCTCTCCCTCCTCCTTTTCTCTCTTCCTTTCCTTTCCTTTCCTCTCCTCTCCCTTCTCCTCTCCTCTCCCTCCTCCTTTTCTCTCCTCCTCTCCTCTTCTCTCCCTCCTCCTCTCCTCTCCCGCCTCCTTTTCTCTCTTCCTTTCCTCTCCTCTCCTCTCCCTCCTCCTTTTCTCTCCTCCTCTCATCTTCTCTCTCTCCTCCTCTCCTCTTCTCTCCCTCCTCCTCTCCTCTCCCGCCTCCTTTTCTCTCTTCCTTTCCTTTCCTCTCCCTTTTCCTCTCCTCTCCCTCCTCCTTTTCTCTCCTCCTCTCATCTTCTCTCTCTCCTCCTCCTCCTCCTCCTCTCCTCACCTCTCCTCTCCCTTTTAGCGCATCCCTTTAGCCCTCCTATGAAATGTAATGAGCTGTGCGACATATATCACTAACCATCTTACTTTCATATAATAAACTCTTTTCCAGAAAGACTCTTTACCACAAACTCGCATGACTCTCAGCCCCTTACCCCGGTGTTTTTGTGGCGACATACGCAGCCCGAACAGCCTTTATAATCGCAGCATCTAGTTTGTCTGCTGTCGTCCTCCGGCAGGGCCAGCGCTGAGATGGACGCCACGGATAACCCAACAAGCAGGAGAGTCCACAGCCACCTCATGGTTAGGTGTGTTGGGTGGGAAGACGATCACACCTCCAACGTGGTATTCCACGGTGCGCTCAGTCCACTCCCAGCAGAGGATCTCAGAGCCACGCAGGAGTCCCGGCACTTTAATTCTGAAACTGCAACCTATAATTATGTAAATACGATATATATACATTTTATAATATGGCTGTGAGGGAGATTAATAACCTTTGGCATGGCTCACTAATTATAATTTCCTGTAAAGCAGATAAACTGGATCTCAGCACAAGACCGAGCAAGGTCGGGGGGGGGGGGGGGGGACTGTCTGGGGGTTTGGGTTTCTGGGGGGGGGTGAAGAATGAGAAACTGATCCAGAATATTTATTACAATTACAATTTGCATCATTGCAGTAGGAAGGCAAGTTCAATTGGGAATAGTGGAGCAGAAATTAAGGGGGTCTACAGTGGGGTGACTGTCAGGGTTTTTTGTTTTTTTTTCGTGGGGGGGGGGGGGTGACGGATAAAAATTTGGTCTAGAATATTTATCACAATTACAGTTTGCATCATTGCGCTAGGAAGGCAAGTTAGTAATATAATTATCTCCTATGATCATAAGCGCCATCTAGTGCCCATAATGCACCACCAAAAGAAAGCTCTATTTGTGTGAAAAAAAAATGATACAAATGTCATACGGGTACAGTGTTGCATGACCGCACAATTGTCATTGGCTGAAAGCTGAAAAATTGGCCTGGTCAGGAAGGGGGTATAAGGCGAGGGGTTAATATCATCGAGCCATTCTGGGGAAATCTCAGACATGTGGTTCAGGCAAGACGCCCAACGACTTTGCATGACCTTGGAGACGAATGGGCAACTCCACCACCTGCAAGAATTCGGGGGCCTCATAGACAACTATTACAGAAGACTGACCGCTGCCATTGATGCTAGAGGGGGGGCTACACAGTAATAAGAACTAAAGGGATGCAGACTTCTGATCCGGGGGCGGAGATTTCTGATCCGGGGGCGGAGACTTCTGATCCAGGGGCGGAGACTTCTGATCTGGGCCATTTGGGGGATTTCTGTTATTATGATTTAAAAAGGAGCCAAACAACTTCAGTATGTGATAATGAATGGCTTCTTATGATCCCTATCCCTAAATAAAAAATGTTCAGTCATATTTTTCAATTTCAATACCAAAATTTCTTGATTTCTGGCAGGATTGTAAATCTTTTCAGCATAACTGTAACTGTAAGACATGGGATAGAAGATGCGATCACACATCACATACAGCATCCCAAGCATTTGGTTCTAATACAACATCTTCTATATTCCCCTCCATATACATTACGCCATTGTTGTGATGCCACCATCATCATTGTAGTTCCTCCCCCTCCCAAGCATTCAATATGTAAAGGGGTGTTAGACGAGATCATAGATTGGCCAATAGGTGGCGGCCTCCCCCAAGCTGTAAATAGTGGTTTGAATTGGAGATTAAGGGAGTCTTGTAGGAAGTTTTGAGAAAATGAAGAGAGTCATGAAGCTGGCCCCTGTGGGACTAGGTGGGGTCGGGGGCCTACTTACCACAAGGCAAACAAGGCATTTGCCTAGGGCGGCATTTTTCAGAAGGGCAAAAGAAGGGATACAAAGAGCATGGGGAACAGGTGGGATCTGAGAGAGGCTGAGGGCTGCTTGATGGTGTATGTAGAGCCTGACTTTTCTTCCCGGGGAAATCCGGAGCTGTGAAGGTGAGTGTCTTCTCTCTCGCCAGGTGGGGGGGGGGGTTGTCAGTGTATGGGGGGCGATGGTAGTGGAAGGCTCTCTTCGTGGGGGAGGGGGGTGTTGGTCCGTGTCAGGGTCTCTCCATGGGGAAAGGGGGGGAGCCTATTTTTGTGTTGCCTAGGGCAAGACGACACCTAAATATACCACTGCCCTGAACTCTGCATCACTTACTACTGATCCCTGAACTCTGCATCACTTACTACTGACCTCTGACCTCTGCATCACTTACTACTGATCCCTGAACTCTGCATCACTTACCACTGACCTCTGACCTCTGCATCACTTACTGCTGACCCCTGAACTCTGCATCACTTACTACTGACCCTTGAACTCTGCATCACTTACCACTGACCTCTGACCTCTGCATCACTTACTACTGACCTCTGACCTCTGCATCACTTACTGCTGACCCCTGAACGCTGCATCACTTACTGCTGACCCCTGAACTCTGCATCACTTACTACTGACCCCTGAACTCTGCATCACTTACTGCTGACCCCTGAACTCTGCATCACTTACTGCTGACCCCTGACCTCTGCATCACTTACTGCTGACCCCTGAACTCTGTATCACTCCTGACCCCTGAACTCTGCATCACTTACTGCTGACCCCTGAACTCTGTATCACTTACTGCTGACCCCTGACCTCTGCATCACTTACTGCTGACCCCTGAACTCTGTATCACTCCTGACCCCTGAACTCTGCATCACTTACTGCTGACCCCTGAACTCTGTATCACTTACTGCTGACCCCTGAACTCTGTATCACTTACTACTGACCCCTGACCTCTGCATCACTTACTGCTGACCCCTGAACACTGCATCACTTACTACTGACCCCTGACCTCTGCATCACTTACTGCTGACCCCTGAACTCTGTATCACTCCTGACCCCTGAACTCTGTATCACTTACTACTGACCCCTGACCTCTGCATCACTTACTGCTGACCCCTGAACACTGCATCACTTACTGCTGACCCCTGAACTCTGCATCACTTACTACTGACCCCTGAACTCTGCATCACTTACTGCTGACCCCTGAACTCTGCATCACTTACTGCTGACCCCTGACCTCTGCATCACTTACTGCTGACCCCTGAACTCTGTATCACTCCTGACCCCTGAACTCTGCATCACTTACTGCTGACCCCTGAACTCTGTATCACTTACTGCTGACCCCTGACCTCTGCATCACTTACTGCTGACCCCTGAACTCTGTATCACTCCTGACCCCTGAACTCTGCATCACTTACTGCTGACCCCTGAACTCTGTATCACTTACTGCTGACCCCTGAACTCTGTATCACTTACTACTGACCCCTGACCTCTGCATCACTTACTGCTGACCCCTGAACACTGCATCACTTACTACTGACCCCTGACCTCTGCATCACTTACTGCTGACCCCTGAACTCTGTATCACTCCTGACCCCTGAACTCTGTATCACTTACTACTGACCCCTGACCTCTGCATCACTTACTGCTGACCCCTGAACACTGCATCACTTACTACTGACCCCTGAACTCTGTATCACTTACTACTGACCCATGACCTCTGCCTCGCTTACTACTGACCCCTGAACTCTGTATCACTTATTACTGACCCCTGAACTCTGCCTCGCTTACTACTGACCCCTGAACTCTGCATCACTTATTACTGACCCCTGAACTCTGCATCACTTACTACTGACCCCTGAACTCTGCATCACTTACTACTGACCCCTGAACTCTGCATCACTTACTACTGACCCCTGAACTCTGCATCACTTACTACTGACCCCTGAACTCTGCATCACTTACTACTGACCCCTGAACTCTGCATCACTTACTACTGACCCCTGTCCTCCCTGCTGAGCCCTGTACACTGCCCTACAAACTAATGGTTTCTGTACACTGAACTACAATCTGACAATCCTATCCTCTGCCTTGCAGACCACCCATCCTCTACCCCCTGACATTTTTTAGTGCACCCCCACATCAGACTGGCTAGATCCGGCCCTGGAGGACAGTGATGAAAATCCACCATACAAGGATCAACGGTAAAGCGTTACCCCTGGAAGGAAGTTTCAAATGGGACCGCGCAGCTTAATAAAAAATGGCTTTATTGAAAAATAATAACAAACCAGGGGGGGACTGACCATTTGGAAATTCGGGCACTGCCCGAGGGCCCGGGGTCAGTAGGGGGCCCCATGAGATGCCCCTGGTATGAGATGCCCCTTTTTTGAGTTTGGGCAAGGACACAGGGGCCCCATGATCCCCTATTGCCCGGGGGCCCCATGAGTTGTCAGTCCGCCCTTGTAACAAACTGTGTACAAAAGTGAGCAAAAACCATTAACAGCCACCACACCAAATTAGAAAGACAACGTGGTCTGGCCACCCAATCAGCTGCTCACTCGGCCACATTCATACGTGGAAGGTGGTAAGGTGTAATAAAGTTTTATAGAGCTAGTAGAGGCCTCAGAGGATAATACGGTAATTAGTGGATATCATCCAGAGTGGTTATAGAAAGGAGTATCACTTCTATCCTATCCTGGATATGTGAATTGCTGATGTACTGCTAACTGCTCACCCAGCTTTCAGAAACGTGTGTTCCTCATCCATATGGGCAGTCCTTCACAATGCTGCCGCAATACAGCCACTCGTGTCATATATGGCCATTCCCGTTGTGCAGGGTCCACTTCAAATAGCAGTATGGATGGTCCGCGGTAACATGCGAGGCTCGGGTGGCTTGTTAGCCCATGAGTAGAATGATGGTCAAGGTGAGACAGCCGCTGTGCGTGGTGACGTCACATACGTGAGAGCGTGCGATCCTACGTGTTTCGTCCAATGCGCTTGGGCTTTTTCAGAGATACACTTACCACTTACCTCTGAACTCTGCATCACTTACCACTGACCCCTGAACTCTGTATCACTTACCACTGACCTCTGCACTCTGCATCACTTACCACTGACCCCTGAACTCTGTATCACTTACTACTGACCTCTGCACTGTGCATCACTTACCACTGACCCCTGAACTCTGCATCACTTACTACTGACCTCTGCACTCTGCATCACTTACCAGTGACCTCTGAACTCTGCATCACTTACTACTGATCCCTGAACTCTGCATCACTTACCACTGACCCCTGAACTCTGCATCACTTACCAGTGACCTCTGAACTCTGCATCACTTACTACTGAACTCTGCATCACTTACTACTGACCCCTGAACTCTGCATCACTTAATACTGACCTCTGCATCACTTACTACTGACCTCTGAACGCTGTCTCACTTACCACTGACCTCTGAACTCTGCATCACTTACCACTGACCTCTGAACTCTGCATCACTTACCACTGATCTCTGAACTCTGCGTCACTTACCACTGACCTCTGAACTCTGCATCACTTACCACTGACCCCCGAACTCTGCATCACTTACTACTGACCCCTGAACTCTGCCTCACTTACCACTGACCCCTGAACTCTGCATCACTTACCACTGACCCCTAAACTCTACATCACTTACCACTGACCCCTAAACTCTACATCACTTACCACTGACCCCTAAACTCTACATCACTTACTACTGACCCCTAAACTCTACATCACTTACTACTGACCCCAGTCCTCCCTGCCGAGTCCTGTACAAACTAATGGTTTCTGTACACTGACCTACAAACTGATGAAACAGAAACAACACATCCTGCGCTCTAGGACTCAGAATAGGGGTGGAAGGATGGGAGAAACTGCGACCACCAATGCATGGAAGGTTGTGCAGCTCTAGAACAAGGCTGGGGAAGCCCGACCGATACTGTAAAGTGAAGCAAAAAGAGAGCGCACCGACCTTGCGCATTATCTCAGTAAAACTGGGATTTTATTGAACAAAGAATAATACTCACAAAGAAGTATAACAAGCATTAAAGGTCCTCAAAGGAACGTGGGAGAGTAGAACCTGTGCGAGTCACATCACGAGGGTAGAGTCTCAAAGTGAGGCTGACGCGTTTCGAAGGGGATCCCTTCTTCATCAGAGCTGATGAAGAAGGGACCCCCTTCGAAACACGTCAGCCTCACTTTGAGTGTCTACCCTCATGATGTGTAATTGCCCCAACTACAAACTGACGATCCTATCCTCTGCTCTGCTGATCACCCATCCTCTACCACCTTGACATTTTTTACTGCACCCCCACATTAGACTGGCCCTGGTGGACAGTGATGAAAATCCATCATCGATCATACCAGCCACTGAAGAAAATCCATTAGCAATCATGGTAGCCAGTGAAGAAAATCCATCATCAATCATAGCGCCCAGTGAAAAAAATTTATTGTCAATCATGGTGGCCAGTGAAGAAAATCCATCATCGATCATACCAGCCAGTGAAGAGAATCCATTGTCAATCATTGCGGGAAGTGAAGAAAATCCATCATCAATCATAGCGCCCAGTGAAAAAAATCCATCATCAATCATAGCGCCCAGTGAAAAAAATCCATTGTCAATCATGGCGACCAGTGGAGAAAATCCATAATCGATCATACCAGCCAGTAAAGAAGATCCATTGTCAATCATGGCGGCCAGTGAAGAAAATCCATCATCAATCATAGTGGCCAGTGAAGAAAATCCATCATCAATCATAGCAGCCAGTGATGAAAATCCATCATCAATCATACCAGCCAGTGAAGTGAATCCATTGTCAATCATAGCGGCCAGTGAAGAAAATCCATCATCAATCATGGAGGCCAGTGAAGAAAATCCATCATCAATCATAGTGGCCAGTGAAGAAAATCCATCATCCATCATACCAGCCAGTGAAGTGCATCCATTGTCAATCATAGCGGCCAGTGAAGAAAATCCATTGTCAATCATAGCGGCCAGTGAAGAAAATCCATCATTAATCATGACAGCCAATAATGAAAATTCATCATAAATGTTGGTGGCCAGTGCTGAATATCCATCGTCAATCATGGCGGACAATGACTGAATTCCATCATCATCAGTCATGGCAACCAGTGATGTAAATCCATAGTCCATTACGAATACCCAACCCCCACCAATATCTGACCAAATTTGGTCATCACCATATTTGATCGCTGACGCGTCATTCCAGGATTCCCGGCAGTGTATTTACATTACCGCAGTGCCGAAGATCTGTCATTTAGCCACAGAAGTGCAGGTCCAGGAACCGTTCACCCTGGACCAAACGTCTGATCCAGATCTTATCCCTAGTCCCAACAATCTCAGTTTTGTTTCAAAAAGACATAACGCCCTCTCCTGGTCAGAAGTGGCAGTACAAAACACCCCCATGGCCATTGAAATGCACAGGGCTGCTGTTAGAAACCACAGGGCCAACCTGACAGGGCCCCCAAAACCGTGGGGCCCCATACAGCTAACCTAACAGGGCCCCCCATCCCCACAAAAAAAACACAGTTTACTATGCTTCAGTTATGAATGAACACAGTGAGTGACCAGTACCGATTACTCGTTGTGTTCATTTGGGAACAGAAGAGGCTGGTAAACTACTGGAACCGATCCCCTCTATGGCTCTCTCTGCAGCAGCTGAAAGCCAGCGTAGGGGGGGGAGAGGAGAAGAAGCCGGCTTTCAGCTGCTGCAGAGAGAGCCAGACAGGGGATTGGTTGCAGTAATTGACAACCCCCGCGCTTCCAGCCCACATCTGATTCACCCAGCTGACTGGGGCCCCCTACTGGCCTGAGCCCTGTACAGGAGGACTGGTGGTACCCTTCTTATCCACAGCCCTGGAAACGCATACCTGCAGATTTCTATGCCTCAACGTTCGCTTTACATCTCTAAAATTTCACAGCAGAACAAAAAGAGAGACAACAAAGCTGTATAATTCGATGTATTTATTTTCACAATATTTTTTATATATATATATATTTGAAATTTGAAAGCCATCATTTATTCCTGATGTAGATTTTTGCGCGGTGTGCAGTGTTTACAAGGAAGGAAGCCATCAAGGAAACTAAAGGACTCGATGTGACCAGAAGGCTTGTTCTCTCCCACGATTCCCCCGCTGGAGGGCGCTCTGGTTTTGTCATCACTATCCCTGAATCCCGGCTCTGTGGGCCTCGGACCATCCTGGTGGGTCGGAATCTGGGACAGACACAGAGAGAACGGTCAGATGGAGGTTACCCCAGATATTCACAAGGATCAAGAAATGTAAATTTGACTCTTAACCACTTCATGTCTGGACACTTTCATCCCCTTCAAGTCCAGACACTTTCACCCTCTTCCAGTCTGGACACTTTCACCCCCTTCCAGTCCGGTCACTTTCACCCCCTTCCAGTCCGGACGCTTTCACCCCCTTCCAGTCCGGACGCTTTCACCCCCTTCCAGTCCGGACGCTTTCACCCCCTTCCAGCCCGGACGCTTCCCCCCCCCTTCCAGTCCGGACGCTTTCACCCCCTTCCCTTCCAGCCCGGACGCTTTCACCCCCTTCCAGTCCGGACGCTTCCCCCCCCTTCCAGTCCGGACGCTCCCCCCCCCTTCCAGTCCGGACGCGTCCCCCCCCTTCCAGTCCGGACGCTTCCCCCCCCTTCCAGTCCGGACGCTTTCCCCCCCTTCCAGTCCGGACGCTTTCACCCTCTTCCCTTCCAGCCCGGACGCTTTCCCCCCCCTTTCAGTCCGGACACTTTCACCCTCTTCCAGTCCGGACACTTTCACCCCCTTCCAGTCCAGACGCTTTCACCCCCTTCCAGTCCGGACGCTTCCCCCCCCCTTCCAGTCCGGACGCTTTCACCCCCTTCCCTTCCAGCCCGGACGCTTTCACCCCCTTCCAGTCCGGACGCTTCCCCCCCCTTCCAGTCCGGACGCTTCCCCGCCCCTTCCAGTCCGGACGCTTCCCCCCCCTTCCAGTCCGGACGCTTTCCCCCCCTTCCAGTCCGGACGCTTTCACCCTCTTCCCTTCCAGCCCGGACGCTTTCCCCCCCTTTCAGTCCGGACACTTTCACCCCCTTCTAGTCAGGACACTTTCACCCCCTTCCAGTCAGGACACTTTCACCCCCTTCCAGTCAGGACACTTTCACCCCCTTCCAGTCCGGACACTTTCACCCCCTTCCAGTCCAGACACTTTCACCCCCTTCAAGTCCAGACACTTTCACCCCCTTCCAGTCCTGACACTTTCACCCCCTTCCAGTCCGGACACTTTCACCCCCTTCCAGTCCGGACACTTTCACCCCCTTCAAGTCCGGACACTTTCCCCCCTTCCAGTCCAGACACTTTCACCCCCTTCAAGTCCAGACACTTTCACCCCCTTCAAGTCCAGACACTTTCACCCCCTTCAAGTCCAGACACTTTCATCCCCTTCAAGTCCAGACACTTTCATCCCCTTCAAGTCCGGACACTTTCATCCCCTTCAAGTCCGGACACTTTCATCCCCTTCAAGTCTGGACACTTTCACCCCCTTCCAGTCCGGACACTTTCACCCCCTTCCAGTCCGGACACTTTCACCCCCTTCAAGTCTGGACACTTTCACCCCCTTCCAGTCTGGACACTTTCATCCCCTTCAAGTCTGGACACTTTCACCCCCTTCCAGTCTGGACACTTTCATCCCCTTCAAGTCCAGACACTTTCATCCCCTTCAAGTCCAGACACTTTCACCCCCTTCCAGTCCGGACACTTTCACCCCCTTCCAGTCCGGACACTTTCACCCCCTTCCAGTCCAGACACTTTCACCCCCTTCAAGTCCAGACACTTTCACCCCCTTCAAGTCCAGACACTTTCACCCCCTTCCAGTCCAGACACTTTCACCCCCTTCAAGTCCAGACACTTTCACCCCCTTCAAGTCCAGACACTTTCACCCCCTTCAAGTCCGGACACTTTCCCCCCCTTCCAGTCTGGGCACTTTCACCCCCTTCCAGTCCGGACACTTTCACCCCCTTCCAGTCCGGACACTTTCATCCCCTTCAAGTCCAGACACTTTCACCCCCTTCAAGTCCGGACACTTTCACCCCCTTCCAGTCTGGACACTCCCCCCCCCCCTTCCAGTCCGGACACTTTCACCCCCTTCCAGTCCGGACACTTTCACCCCCTTCAAGTCCGGACACTTTCACCCCCTTCAAGTCCAGACACTTTCACCCCCTTCCAGTCCAGACACTTTCACCCCCTTCAAGTCCAGACACTTTCACCCCCTTCCAGTCCAAACACTTTCACCCCCTTCAAGTCCAGACACTTTCACCCCCTTCCATTCCGGACACTTTCACCCCCTTCAAGTCCGGACACTTTCACCCCCTTCAAGTCCGGACACTTTCCCCCCCTTCCAGTCTGGGCACTTTCACCCCCTTCCAGTCCGGACACTTTCACCCCCTTCCAGTCCGGACACTTTCATCCCCTTCAAGTCCAGACACTTTCACCCCCTTCAAGTCCGGACACTTTCCCCCCCTTCCAGTCTGGACACTTCCCCCCCCCCTTCCAGTCCGGACACTTTCACCCCCTTCCAGTCCGGACACTTTCACCCCCTTCAAGTCCGGACACTTTCACCCCCTTCCGGTCCGGACACTTTCATCCCCTTCCAGTCCGGACACTTTCCCCCCCCCTTCCAGTCCGGACACTTTCCCCCCTTCCAGTCCGTACACTTTCCCCCCCTTCCAGTCCGGACACTTTCCCCCCCTTCCAGTCTGGACACTTTCACGCCCGCATTCTTGCAGCCATTGAGAAATACAGTGTGAGCTGTGATTGGTCACAGCTTGTCACATGGTACAAGGCTGTTGTGAATGGCCCTGTACCATGTGACCAATCACAGATTTCACACGTAGTAAGCAATGAAGTCAGAAGTGACGTCTTGCTTACTACTATTCATGTGATCACTGATTGGCCAATCAGTGATCGCATGATCAGGACCTCGCACAGAGGACGCTTGGGTTCCTCCACACTAAACTGGTCAAACCATGTCTTTATGGAGCTGCCTTGAAATCAGAGTTCCACTTTATCCCAAAGGTGTTCAATAGGGGTAGGGTCAGGGCTCTGTGCAGGACGCTTGGGTTCCTCCCCAATAAACTGGCCAAACCATGTCTTTATGGAGCTGCCTTGCAATCGGGGTTGCATTTCTTTCCAAAAATGTTCAGTAGGGTTGGGGTCAGGGCTCTGTACAGGACACTCAAGTTCCTCCACACCAAAGAGGTCAAACTATGTCTTTATGGAGTTGCCTTGCAATCAGGGTTGCGTTTCTTTCCAAAAATGTTCAGTAGGGTTGGAGTCAGGGCTCCACACAGGACAATCAAGTTCCTTCACACCAAAAAGGTCAAACTATGTCTTTATGGAGCTGGATTTGTACACAAGGAGACAATCATACTGGAACAGAAAAGGGTCTTCACCAACCTGTTACCACAAGAACACCATTGTCTACCATGTCTTTGTATGGTGTAACCAGAAGCACCTGAACTGCATTATTTAAAGGGATGTCAACAGACATTTGACCGTATGATGTAGTCCAGAAAATGTATGGAATAAAGTTGAAAACCATGGACTTTATAGGCACATACACTCCAAAACACATAATATGTAAAAAAACTTCTTGCTCTACATATTTCGTGGCAAATATTGCTTCCTCGGGAGCTAAATTGGTGCATAATGTAAAATACTAATTTGCAATTTGAATATCAGCAGGAGGAACAAGGATGTGCTGGATCTGATATCTGAACATGGGGGGCACATCAGGAGAATATGGTGGCTCTATTTGACTATTTCGTGGCCATAGATGTCCCAACCAAAAGGAGAACTTAAACCACACATAGTAGGACAATAAGCAAGGCCACTGACAGTCTGGTTTGGTGGTACATAGGATGACATTGGAGACATTGGCATCTGGACTCTTATTCTTGGGTTCTCCCAATGATCTAATCCCTTCTTAGAATGATATGTCAATAAGCTGCCAATGTAAGGGCCAGCTCTGCCTCCTGAGGCCCTTGTGTCTACTTCTCTGCCGTATATAGAGTGCTTCAGGGGCGGACTGACAATAGGGGATCATGGGGCCCCTGTGTCCTTGCCCAAACTCAAAAAAGCCTATGAAAAAGGTACCAGGGGCATCTCATGGGGCCCCCTACTGACCCCGGGCCCTCGGGCAGTGCCCGAATTTCCAAATGGTCAGTCCACCCCTGGGATGCTGTATTTCTTTTTATGTGATCTATGTGATCAATGTCTTTATGGACAATGATAAATATGTTTTATTTAATATATTATTTGTTTCGGAGTGTATGTGCCTATAAAGTCCATTATTTTCAACTTTATTCCACGCTTTACATGTGAAGCGCCCCCCCTAGTCAGCTAGGGGAATCTAGAGACTTGATTGTCAGTCAAGGACTGGGTAGCAGCCCAGGTGCAATAGTCAGAAGGTTAAATTTGGGTCAGGAGCTGAGAGGCTCTGCAGACCAGCCCTCTGGAATTTCCCCCTGCTCTAGATCTTTGGAGAAAGGTCTAGAGGCACGGGGCGGATCTGAGGAGTGGCTGGCCTGAACTCTTGAAGGATCCTGGCCAATCCCCAACAAGAGCCTTGGAAAGGGGCTGGGACAACCTTTGAGATTTACGGAGCCTTTTCAGTGGCAGGCGGGAGTTGATGGGGGAGTTGGAAGAGAGGCCGAGTGGAAGATGGAGTGAGAGGAGGATGTAGGAGGTCTACCTGTAGGCCGGGAGATGGGAGGAGGAAAGCTTTAGAGCTTCACTGGCCCCCAGAGTGAGGACCACCTGAGCAGCAGGGAAGGAGTGGCCTAGCTAAAAGACCTGGTAGCAGCCACCGACCCATCAGCGGCACAGGATAGGATCTGAGTGAGTACCCCCGCACCTCCCCTACTTCACCACCTACCTGGGACTGTCCATTTCTTAAAGTGACATGGGATCAGATCTCCTGCTTAGGGTTACCTCCAGATTGCTGGGTGAAGGATGAGAAGTTCACCTAGGGTCTGGGTTGGTACCAGGGGTGGACTGACAACGCATGGGGCCCCCGGGCAATAGGGGATCATGGGGCCCCTGTGTCCTTGCCCAAACTCAAAAAAGCCTATGAAAAAGGTACCAGGGGCATCTCATGGGGCCCCCTACTGACCCCGGGCCCTCGAGCAGTGCCCGAGTTTCCAAATGGTCAGTCCGCCCCTGGTTGGTACATTAGGAGATGTTGGCTAGCTCTCCAACAGAGAAGGCTTGTAAATAGTTCCAGGAAGTTGTCCTCGGTTCATCAGCTCCCTTGGGCATCCTGTACACCCCTAACCCTATCTCACCATTTCAAGCCCCCTAATAAAAGTAACAAAAAAAACAAAGCTCAAGGACTGATCTCTGATTCTGGATGCAAGTGTCAGGAATGGACTGGCCAGCAATGGTGGGACTCACCTGCCTTTTGATCTGCAGTACCAGGGCTGGCCAGCGGGTGCTCCCAGCAATCAGAGACTCAACCTTTCAGCCAGCTAACACCTGGAACTGATGATACTGGTGTATTTAAGGGATGGCCAGACTTGCAGACTCTGCCTTGGTGTTGTGTTTGTCCTGGGCCCTGTATCCTGTTTCTGTCCTGCATCCTGTTTCTGAACCGCTGCTGACTTCTCCTGCTCTGATCCCGGCTCGCTCCTGACCATCCCTCTGTCTGACCCTCTGTACCACGCTGCTTGCTACCTGTTCTGATCCCTGGCTTGTGACCCTGACCATCCCTCTGCCTGACCCTCTGTACTACGCTGCTTGCTACCTGCTGAACCTGGCCTGTGACCCCGAAAATCTCCGCTTGCTCCCCCGGTACCTACCTGCCCTATTGATATTGACCCGGCCTGCCTGACGACGCTTGCTTGTATGTACTGTTATCTGTGGGTGGTTGGTTTGGTTTGGTTGCACTGTATTATGTTTTAGTATTGCACTGCGTTTATGTTTGTATTGTTAGTGTTAATAAATTATATTGTTTATAACATATCTGAGGTCTGCGTTTCCCTGCGTCAGTCACACACCTCTGGTCACACCTGGGAGCCCTGACAGCAAGTCTATTTGAAGATGTGTGTTGCCTGGTTTTGTAGGACTATTGGGGGACACAAAAAAATCTTTCCAACTCCTAAGGGGGTAGTGCTACACTCAGGACGTGGTGACTCGGGACATGGTACAAGCTGCTATTATAATTTGCCATAGTACCACCCTATGGTTATATGTTTGAGTAAGAAAAAAAAAATCTACTAAAGCAAGAAGTGATTAGTCAGTTTCACCCGGGAGATGTTCCCAACACTCATTAGACAGGACAGAAGCATCTTAAATGAGCCACCTACCTCTCTCCCCTGGGTAGGTGAATGTTTATCCAGCTGTCTAGGTGGTGCATATCGTCCAATCTGTCTCTTCTCTGTAAACTGAGAACCTATAGATGACATCAAACACAGCACAAAGGAGACCACAAAAAACAAAAAGGTGCTGCGCAGAGGACCTGCTGCCGACATGTTGTCCTCTCTCCGTCACCAGGTCCTCCAATGTCCCAGTCCCATGCTCTGCACTCACTTTCTATTAGAATCAGCTATCTGGGTGTGTCCAGGTTCAGGCCACTCCTGAGGTTAGGGTTGCTTAATGAGGAAACCAGAATGATAGAAATTTCAAATTACAATGAACATTTCCACGACTTCCCGGCAGTCAGGAGTCTTGACTTGACTTGTTTGACTGTCTATAGGACAAGTCTGCATGCAAATAATTCCAGTATGAGAATCAAAATATATTGCAGTTTAGAGATTCACCTGGTTTTCAGATTGAGTCACCAATCACTTCTGCCCTGCCTCCTGCATGCCATCAGAGAGGACCCAGAGTCTGGGGGGGTTTGTAGGACGCTTCAGAATTGGTAGAAATGACATTAACCACATTAGGTCTGGGCACTTTCACCCCTTTCCAGTCGGGACACTTTCACCCCCTTCCAGTCGGGACACTTTCACCACCTTCCAGTCGGGACACTTTCACCACCTTCCAGTCGGGACACTTTCACCACCTTCCAGTCGGGACACTTTCACCCCCTTCCAGTCGGGACACTTTCATCACCTTCCAGTCGGGACACTTTCACCCCCTTCCAGTCGGGACACTTTCACCACCTTCCAGTCCAGATACTTCCCCCCCCCTTCCAGTCAGGACACTTTCCCTCTTCCAGTCCGGACACTTTAACCCCCTTCCAGTCCGGACACTTTCACCCCCTTCCAGTCCGGACACTTTCACCCCCTTCCAGTCTGGAAACTTTTTCCCCCTTCCAGTCTGGAAACTTTTTCCCCCTTCCAGTCCGGACACTTTTACCCCCTTTCAGTCCGGACACTTTCACCCCCTTCCAGTCCGGACACTTTCCCCCCCTTTCAGTCCGGACACTTTCACCCCATTCAAGTCTGGACACTTTCCCCCCCTTCCAGTCTGGACACTTTCCCCCCCTTCCAGTCTGGACACTTTCCCCCCCTTCCAGTCCGGACACTTCCCCCTCCTTCCAGTCCGGACACTTTCCCCCCCTTCCAGTCCGGACACTTTCCCCCCCTTCCAGTCTGGAAACTTTTTCCCCCTTCCAGTCCGGACACTTTTACCCCCTTTTAGTCCGGACACTTTCACCCCCTTCCAGTCCGGACACTTTCCCCCCCTTTCAGTCCGGACACTTTCACCCCATTCAAGTCTGGACACTTTCACCCCCTTCCAGTCCGGACACTTTCACCCCCTTCCAGTCCGGACACTTTCCCCCCCTTTCAGTCCGGACACTTTCACCTCATTCAAGTCTGGACACTGTCACCCCCTTCCAGTCTGGACACTTTCCCCCCCTTCCAGTCCGGACACTTCCCCCTCCTTCCAGTCCGGACACTTTCCCCCCCTTCCAGTCCGGACACTTTCACCCCCTTCCAGTCCGGACACTTTCCCCCCCTTCTAGTCCGGACACTTTCACCCCCTTCCAGTCCGGACACTTTCCCCCCTTCCAGTCCGGACACTTTCCCCCCTTCCAGTCCGGACACTTTCCCCCCTTCCAGTCCGGACACTTTCCCCCCTTCCAGTCCGGACACTTTCCCCCCTTCCAGTCCGGACACTTTCCCCCCTTCCAGTCCGGACACTTTCCCACCCTTCCAGTCCGGACACTTTCACCCCCTTCCAGTCCGGACACTTCCCCCTCCTTCCAGTCCGGACACTTTCCCCCTCTTCCAGTCCGGACACTTTCACCCCCTTCCAGTCCGGACACTTTCCCCCCCTTCTAGTCCGGACACTTTCTCCCCCTTCCAGTCCGGACACTTTCACCCCCTTCAAGTCTGGACACTTTCCCCCCCTTCCAATCCGGACACTTTCCCCCCTTCCAGTCCGGACACTTTCCCCCCTTCCAGTCCGGACACTTTCCCCCCTTCCAGTCCGGACACTTTCCCCCCTTCCAGTCCGGACACTTCCCCCTCTTCCAGTCCGGACACTTTCACCCCCTTCCAGTCCGGACACTTTCCCCCCCTTCCAGTCCGGACACTTTCTCCCCCTTCCAGTCCGGACACTTTCACCCCCTTCAAGTCCGGACACTTTCCCCCCCTTCCAGTCCGGACACTTTCCCCCCCTTCCCCCCCAGGCCAATTTTCAGCTTTCAGCGCTGTCGCACTTTGAATGACAATTGCGCGGTCATGCAACACTGTACCCATATGAATTTTTTAGCATTTTTTTGAGACAGATAAAACTTTATTTTGGTGGTATTTATTCACCGCTGGGATTTTTATTTTTTTTTGCTATATAAATGAAAAAGTCCAAAAATTTGAAAAAAAGTGTTTTTCTTATAAAATTTTGCAAATAAATAATATTTCATCATAAATCTCGGCCAAAATTTATTCCGTTATCTTTTTAGTAAAAAAAAAAAATAACCCAAAATAGTTTATAGTATATATTGGCCAATCAGTGATCACATGATCGGGACCTCGCACAGAGGTCCCATACGACGATGAGTGTTCCGGAGGAAACAGCGGGCACCGGATCGTGGTGCTGCGCGCTCCCAGGGAGTGTGCACAAGCAGGGGGCAGGGAGGCCATTTATAAACATGGGCCGGACGGGAAGTGGTAAAAGTACGCCTAAAAGCAAAAAAAGTTTTGGTTTTAAATTTACTTTTAGCATAGCAGTTGGGAAGAAGCAGAATTCTAAGGAAAGCCAACTCATTCATGGTGTGGTCAAAGAATCAGAAGCATCTGGCGCAGGGGCGTACTTACCACGAGGCAAACAAGGCATTTGCCTAGGGCGGCATTTTCCATCCCCGAAAGAAGGGACACACGTAGCATGGGGACCAGATGGGATCTGAGAGAGACTGCGGGCTGCTTGATGGTGTATGCAGAGCCCGACTCTTGTTCCCGGGGATGTCCAGAGGTGTGAAGGTGAGTGTCTTCTCTCTTGCCGGGGTGGGTGGGTTTGCCAGTGTATGGGGGCCAGTGGTAGTGGAAGGCTCTCTCGGGCGGGGGTGGGGTGTTGTTGGTCAAGGTCAGGCTCTCTTCGTAGGGGAGGAGGGTGTTGGTCGGTTTCAGGGTCTCTCCGTGGGTGGAACGATTTATGTGTTGCCTAGGGCAGCATAAAACCTAAATACACCACTGATCTGGTGCTCTATGGAGGATGGTGGAAGATGAAGTCATCAGCAAGCCTTTAGAGGACTCTGTGTCAATGGGCAGGGTTGGGAATACCTTGTGGCCTACAGACAAGCAGATAATGGTGTTCCCATAAACCAGCAACAAAGAGGTCTTCAGCAGCAAGAAGATCTGGTGCTCCATAGCAGTGACTCCCAGCCTCAGTCCTTCCCCAAGTACCCCCAACAACTCATGTTTTCAGGATTTCCTTGGCCTTGCACCTTTAAAAGTATGGCTGAAACTTCGCTGGCTGGACTTCTCTTCATTGGAGTGCACTTACTGTATTTCTGCACTCTTGTGTCTCAGAATCAGCAGAGAGTGGGCTACGGTCCGTTGTTGGCTGGTGTCACAGGGCCAGTCTAGAATATTGACTGGCAGTTGGCTTAGCCTCTCAACGCATCGCCCAGAGCCAGCGGACTGGCAACTCATGGGGCCCCCGGGCAATAGGGGATCATGGGACCCCCGTGTCTTCACCCACACTCAAACCACACCCAAAACAGCCTATGAAAGGTACCAGGGGCATCTCATGGGGCTCCCTAGTGACCCTGGGCCCTCGGGCAGTGCCCGAGTGCTGCAATGGTTAGTCCGCCCCTGCTCAGAGCCTATATGTTCAATCCGTACTCCTCCATTGTCCCGGCTCAAAAGACAAGATGTGCTCGAACCTTTACTGAATGGTCCATGAAAAGGTCGGCAGAAAACACAACGAACTCTACAAAGTGCTCACCATTTCAAACAACGTATTTAGTAAAACCAATTGTCATGCGTCATCCGCAGCCAATAACTTACATATCCCTCCGGCCGCTTCCTGGTTTACGTGTGCGCGGTGACATCACCCAGACTCCCCCCAATGCGTTGCGTCACAGCCGAGTGACTTCTTCAGGGGATCTACACAAAGACACGTAAGATACAAATATTTATTGTACATGTTTTTAACACTTTATAGCAGCGGTTCTCAACTTCCTAATGCCGCGACCCTTTAATACAGTTCCTCATGTTGTGGTGACCCCCAACCATAAAATTATTTACCCAGCAAATATAATTCATGAAGTGTCGTTTTACCTCCAATACTGCTGCTTTCAACACAGTAGCTGCTCTTTACACATCGAAAATATGTGTTTTCCAATAGGGGCGGACTGACAACTCATGGGGCCCCCGGGCAATAAGGGGATCATGGGGCTTGGGATGAAAATGATGATACAGTATAAAAGCACAGTGTAAGCATGTAGGCTTGGTTGACTACTGTAAGTGAGCTAGTATGGCTGCCCGAGCAAGGAGTGAAGGGGTTAACGCCTTTGTTGCCATTCCTGGTCTGAATTTGCAGGCTTTTTGGGTCCGAACCTCCAGTCCTGTGGGATTATAAAAGGGACAGAGGTCCGGATCCCAGAGAGCAGGGACAAAACAAGGGGTGGGCGGGAGGGATGGCTGCCCTGGGCATAATGGTTTACTGTAGGGATGGGGGCAGGGGCGGACTGACCATTTGAGCACTCGGGCACTGCCCAAGGGCCCAGGATCAGTAGGGGGCCCCATGAACTGCCCCTGGTACCTTTTATAGGCTTTTTGGGTGTGCTTTGAGTGCGGGCAAGGACACAGGGGCCCCATGATCCCTTATTGCCCGGGGGCCCCAAGAGTTCTCAGTCCGCCCCTGGATGGGGCACCTTCCTTCTGTTATAAGGCTGACAAAAGTAGTGATACCCACTTGGAAGAAAAATATATTTTAAAAATATTCTTCCCAAATATATTGACATAGATATGAAATACTACAATTTTGGCCATATTCAATATATTTCAAAATATATTTCAATAAATTAACAAATAGAGAGAAAGAGAGAGAGAGAGAGAGAGAGAGAGAGAGACTGTATGTTGAAATGCATTATTATGACAAAATATATGAAAAATATTTGTAAAAATACATTTCAAATATACTGTGTGTCTTAAAAAATACAAATCTACATTTTTGGAATGCATTTACAAATATATGTAATAATATATGTTAAAACATCTTTTTTATATGTAAAAAAAATCTGAAGAATACATTTAAAAATATATATATATATATATATATATATTTTAATATTTTTCAGATATTTTGTAATATATAAAAAGCACATTTCAACATGCAGTATATATATATATATACAGGGGGGCAAAAAAGTATTTAGTCACCACCAATTGTACAAGTTCTCCCACTTACAAAGATGAGAGAGGCCTGTAATTGGCATCATAGGGAGACCTCAACTATGAGAGACAAAATGAGAAAACAAATCCAGACAATCACATTGGCTGATCTGGAAAGTATTTATTTGCAAATTATGGTGGAAAATAAGTATTTGGTCACCTACAAACAAGCAAGATTTCTGGCTCTCACAGACCTGGACCTTCTTCTTTAAGAGGCTCCTCTGTCCTGCACTCATTACCTGTATCAATGGCACCTGTTTGAACTTGTTATCAGTATAAAAGACACCTGTCCACAACCTCAAACAGTCACACTCCAAACTCCACTATGGTGAAGACCAAAGACACCAGAAACAATATTGTAGACCTGCACCAGGCTGGGAAGACTGAATCTGCAATAGGCAAGAGCCTTGGTGTGAACAAATCAACTGTGGGAGCAATAATTAGAAAATGGAAGACATACAAGACCACTGATCATCTCCCTCGATCTGGGGCTCCACGCAAGATCTCACCCCGTGGGGTCAAAATGATCACAAGAACGGTGAGCAAAAATCCCAGGACCACACGGGGGGACCTAGTGAATGACCTGCAGAGAGCTGGGACCAACGTAACAAAGGCTACCATCAGTAACACACTACGCCACCAGGGACTCAGATCCTGCAGTGCCAGACGTGTCCCCCTGCTTAAGCCAGTACATGTCCGGGGCCCATCTGAAGTTTGCTAGAGAGCATTTGGATGATCCAGAAGAGGATTGGGAGAATGTCATATGGTCAGATGAAACCAAAATAGAACTGTTTGGTAGAAACACAACTCGTCGTGTTTGGAGCAGAGAGAATGCTGAGTTGCATCCAAAGAACACCATACCTACTGTGAAGCATGGGGGTGGCAACATCATGCTTTGGGGCTGTTTCTCCGCAAAGGGACCAGGACGACTGATCCATGTACAGGACAGAATGAATGGGGCCATGTATGGTGAGATTTTGAGTGCAAACCTCCTTCCATCAGCAAGGGCATTGAAGATGAAACGTGGCTGGGTCTTCCAACATGACAATGATCCCAAACATACCGCCCCGGGCAACGAAGGAGTGGCTTCGTAAGAAGCATTTCAAGGTCCTGGAGTGGCCTAGTCAGTCTCCAGATCTCAACCCCATAGAAAACCTTTGGAGGGAGTTGAAAGTCCGTGTTGCCCAGCGACAGCCCCAAACATCACTGCTCTAGAGGAGATCTGCATGGAGGAGGAGATCTGCATGGAGGATGGGCCAACATACCAGCAACAGTGTGTGCCAACCTTGTGAGGACTTCCAGGAAACGTCTGACCTCTGTCATTGCCAACAAAGGATCTATAACAAAGTATTGAGATGAATGTTTCATATTCACCAAATACTTACAGTTGTGTCCAAAATTATTCAACCCCCACTGAAATTGAGTGTTTTGGCCAGTTTGACATTGCTTTTGATCATTCAGTCATCTTGCTTACATTTACATTAAAGAGGCACTTGTAGGTCAGACAAATATAACATAACAGTTATAATGAAATAACCACAAATGTCTTTTCTGTGCTCACAGCATTATCAGTTTTATTCAACCCCCAAGTGACATTCAATCTTAGTACTTAGTACAGCATCCTTTTACAGTTATAACAGCTTTTAAACGTGAAGCATAGCTTGACACAAGTGTCTTGCAGCGATCTACGGGTATCTTCGCCCATTCTTCATGGGCAAAGGCCTCCAGTTCAGTCACATTCTTAGGCTTGCGCACTGCAACTGCTTTCTTTAAGTCCCACCAGAGGTTCTCAATCGGATTTAAGTCTGGTGACTGCGATGGCCACTCCAAAATGTTCCCAGCCTTTCCTCTGCAACCATGCTCTAGTGGACTTGGAGGTATGCTTGGGATCATTGTCCTGTTGAAAGGTCCAACGTCTCCCAAGCCTCAGGTGTGTGACGGACTGCATCACGTTTCCATCCAATATCTCCTGGTACTGAAGAGAATTCATGGTACCTTGCACACGCTGAAGCTTCCCTGTACCTGCAGAAGCAAAACAGCCCCAAAGCATGATTGACCCTCCACCATGCTTCACAGTAGGCAAGGTGTTCTTTTCATCATAGGCCTTGTTCTTCCTCCTCCAAACATAGCGTTGATCCATGGGCCCAAACAGTTCTAATTTTGTTTCATCAGTCCACAGAACACTATCCCACAACTTTTGTGGTTTGTCCACATGGCTTTTGGCATACTGCAGTCGACTCTTCTTATTCTTTGGAGACAGCAAGGGGGTACGCCTGGGAGTTCTGGCACGGAGGCCTTCATTACGCAGTGTGCGTCTTATTGTCTGGGCTGAAACTTCTGTACCCACATCTGACAAATCTTTTCTCAGTTCCTCAGCAGTCACACGGGGACTTCTCTCCACTCTACGCTTCAGGTAGCGCACAGCAGTCGAAGTCAGCATCTTCTTTCTGCCACGACCAGGTAGCGTTTCAACAGTGCCCTTTGCCTTGAATTTGCGAATGATGCTTCCTAAGGTGTCTCTTGGTATGTTTAACATCTTTGCAATCTTCTTATAGCCATTGCCCTTCCTGTGAAGAGAAATCACCTCTTCTCTTGTCTTCCTGGACCATTCTCTTGCCTTCACCATGTTTGTAACCACACCAGTAAATGTCTAGAAGGAGCTGAGTATCACAGTCATTTTAAAGCTGCCTAATTGGTGCTTATTATGCTTGATTGCTGCTCGGTGACATCCACAGGTGTTTTCAATACCTGATGGAAAGCACCTGTATGAACCTCTGTTCTTCAGAGTGGTAGTCTTTAAGGGGTTGAATAATTGTGGCAATGAAGAAACCACATAAGAACCATTTACTACTGTATTACATAAACAATTGATGTCATTTTAGTTGCATTTGGGTAGTTACAACGTCCTTGTAGGATTTGATTCTGAATACAATTCCAAATGTACACTATAGTCCCTAAACCCCTTTACAGCATTGGGGGTTGAATAATTTTGGACACAACTGTATTTTCCACCATAATTTGCAAATCAATTCTTTCCAGATCAGCCAATGTGATTGTCTGGATTTGTTTTCTCATTTTGTCTCTCATAGTTGAGGTCTCCCTATGATACCAATTACAGGCCTCTCTCATCTCTGTAAGTAGGAGAACTTGTACAATTGGTGGTGACTAAATACTTTTTTGCCCCCCTGTATATATATATATCACGGGCGGACTGACCACTCGAGCACTCGGGCACTGCCCGAGGGCCCGGGGTCAGCCTTTTTCATAGGTTTTTTTGGGTGTGGGTGAGGACACAGGGGCCCCCTGATCCCGTTTTGCCCGGGGGCCCCATGACTTGTCAGTCTGCCCCTGATATATATATGACTATTTATTGGAATATATTTTGAATTATATTGAATATGGTCAAAATTGTAGTATTTTAAATATATGTCAATATATTTGGGAAGGATACTTTTAAAATATGTTTCAAATATATTTTTCTTCCATGTGGGTAGCGACTGTGATTTTAACAAGCGTGTGACTGCTGAGCATAGGATCCCCTGAGCTTGCAGATCATGAGTGTGGGGGGGTGCAGTTTGGCATCTTTGCCCTGGGCACTGGATCACCTTGTCCCAGCACTGCCAGTGAGCCTTGTGTGGCCTGACAGATCCACCAGGGGCTGCTGGGACCCGCAATCCATCCTGAGGACACCATCGGCATAGATACCGCCATCACAGACTCTGCCAGTAATGGACTCTCATCCAGTTCAGGTATGCTGGGGCAGCCACAACTACAATTAGGTTCAGTTAGGAAAAGACTGTTTGCTATTGAACTGTTGCACTGAAGTTTTACAGTACAGCTTTGAAACTTTCTGCTTGGTCTGAGGTTATTCAAAGGGGTGCTTTACATTATAAAGGGGGGCGGTACAAGTACAATACATTTCAGTACAGGAGGGCCTTGTACGTGGAGCTTACGAACTAAAATGAGGGGGAGGTATTACAACAGGTGATACCTGCAGGCGATGATCCGGCGGAGGCGATTCAAGTACAGTTCTTAGGTGGAGGCGGGGTCGGCTTCCCTGAATAAGTGAGTTTTCAAAGGCGGACTGGGTCAGGGCTGACCAGACATTCTGGGGTAGGGAGTTCCAGAGGGTGGGAGAGGCTCTGGAGAAGTCCTGGAAGCGAGCGTGGGAGGAGGTGACGAGGGAGCTAGAGAGGAAGATGTCTTGGGAGGAGCGGAGCAAGCGATTTGGGCGATATCTAGGTGCAAAAGCTCACCAGTGTGGTGGGACCCTGAGTGTAGGATAATGCCGGCATTGATTAATCGCCGCCGACAATTGATGTGTACTGGAAGGGGGTCCCAGAAGTAAGGCAGAGAGACCGGACGTGCTACACCTGCCCTGTGTACAGCGAGGCTTAGTCCTGGGAAGATCAAGCAGAGGGCATACTAGACCTGACTGATTTTGCAACTGCGCATTTGGACCTTTGTTGTCAGGGGTCATATAATAGGGGGAGGGGGGTCATCATGGTGGAGGTGCTTTTTTTTCACTTACACATATCTTTTTCACTTGCTGGAAGGCTAGCAGCATCTGGCTATCAGGTAAAACACTGGAGCAGGAGGCACTAGTAGAGGAAGATTTAAATACCCTCCCAGCAGCCAGCATTATGTGGAAACTGATTACTGGCAGCATCTGGCTATCAGGCAAAACACTGGAGCAGAAAGCACTAGTAGAGGAAGATGTAAAAGTGTCCGGACAGGAAGTGGTTAAATACCCTCCCAGAAGCCAGCATCATGTGGAAACTGATTACTGGCAGTATCTGGCTATCAGGCAAAACACTGGAACGGGAGGCACTAGTAGAGGAAGATTTAAATACCCTCCCAGCAGCCAGCATCATGTGGAAACTTATTACTGGGATGTGCTGGCTGCTGGGAGGGTATTTAAGTCTTCCTTTACTAGTGCCTCCTGCTCCAGTGTTTTGCCTGATAGCCAGATACTGCCAGTAATCACTGTCCACATGATGCTGGCTGCTGGGAGGGTATTTATGTCTTGCTCTAATAGTGCCTCCCGCTCCAGTGTTTTGCCTGATAGCCAGATGTTGCCAGTAATCAGTTTCCACATGATGCTGGCTGCTGGGAGGGTATTTAAATCTTCTTCTTCTAGTGCCTCCTGCTCCAGTGTTTTGCCTGATTGATTACTGGCAGTATCTGGCTATCAGGCAAAACACTGGAGCAGGAGGCATTAGTAAAGGAAGACTTAAATACCCTCCCAGCAGCCAGCATCATGTGGAAACTGATTACTGGCAACATCTGGCTATCAGGCAAAACACTGGAGCGGGAAGCACTAGTAGAGCAAGACTTAAATACCCTCCCAGCAGCCAGCATCATGTGGAAACTGATTACTAGCAACATCTGGCTATCAGGCAAAACACTGGAGCAGGAGGCACTAGTGAATGAAGACCTAAATACCCTCCCAACAGCCAGCATCATGTGGAAACTGATTACTGGCAGTATCTGGCTATCAGGCAAAACACTGGAGCAGGAGGCACTAGTAAAGGAAGACTTAAATACCCTCCCAGCAGCCAGCACATCCCAGTAATAAGTTTCCACATGATGCTGGCTGCTGGGAAGGTATTTAAGTCTGCCTCTACTAGAGCCTCACGCTCCAGTGTTTTTGCCTGATAGCCGCTGGTGGACACAGAAATTACAGCCTTCCTCTGGGAAGCACAGTGCCACCAGCAGGTGATCTGGGTCCTGACACTTTTTCACTTTGATGATTGATTTTCGGACGCTTGCAGAGATTGTATCGGACTCTCGTAATATACATTTGGTTATGTTAGCTGCTGATATCGATTGAGTCGCACACATACAGGCGATTTACATTGTTACGTTTGAAACATCGCAGCACATTTGCTTTGATATTCTTTGAGGTTGGTTTTAGCCCATTTTTTGCTTGCAGCTGCAATTGTCTACGGAGGGGTTCAGGATTTTTATTAATATTATTCAATGACAAAACGCAGTGATTTTTTTTTTTTTTTTTTTAATCAAGTAAACTTTAATTAATTTTGTCTATGTCTGTAAAAAAACAATGTAATCATGATGAACGATCGGCATACACATGGACAGAAGATGATTTTATACATAAAACTGACTTTAGCCACTGATTGATGACAGGATATGAGGAATCACACAGACGGTAAAGTATCTAAACACCTACAGTCTAATAAGAGCATCAAACAAAACAACCCCCCCCCCCCAAAAAAAAAAAAAAAAACAAGAGTCCAGGGTTTTCAATGATGACAAACGTCTAAGACAGGGGTCTCCAAACTTTTTAAACAAAGGGCCAGTTTACTGTCCTTTAGACTTCAGAGGGACCAGACTTTGACCATCGGGAGTAGAAAATGTCCCAGCATCAGTTGGAGTAAACAATGCCCCATCCTTGGTGTAATTGAGCCCCATTGTTGGTGTCACTGGTAGGAATAGTGCCCCATCATTGGTGTCATTGATAGGAATTGTGCCCCATCATTGGTGTCATTGATAGGAATTGTGCCCCATCATTGGTGTCATTGATAGGAATTGTGCCCCATCATTGGTGTCATTGGGCCCCATTGTTGGTGTCATTGGGAGGAATTGTGCCTCATCATTGATATCATTGAGAGGAATTGTGCCCCATCACTGGTGTCATTGGGAGGGATTGTGCCCCATCACTGGTGTCATTGGGAGGAATTGTGCCTCATCATTGGGAGGAATTGTGCCCCATCATTGGTGTCATTGGGCCCCATTGTTGGTGTCATTGGGAGGAACTGTGCCTCATCATTGGTATCAGTGGGAGGAATAGTGCCCCATCATTGGTGTCAGTGGGAGGAATAGTGCCTCATCATTGCTATCATTGGGAGGAATTGTGCCCCATCACTGGTGTCATTGGGAGGAATCGTGCCCCATCATTGGGAGGAATTGTGTCCCATCACTGGTGTCATTGGGAGGGATTGTGCCTCATCATTGGTATTATTGGGAGGAATTGTGCCCCATTATTGGTGTCATTGGGCCCCATTGTTGGTGTCATTGGGAGGAACTGTGCCTCATCATTGCTATCATTGGGAGGAATTGTGCCCCATCACTAGTGGCATTGGGAGGAATCGTGCCCCATCATTGGGAGGAATTGTGTCCCATCACTGGTGTCATTGGGAGGGATTGTGCCCCATCACTGGTGTCATTGGGAGGAATTGTGCCTCATCATTGGTATTATTGGGAGGAATTGTGCCCCATTATTGGTGTCATTGGGCCCCATTGTTGGTGTCATTGGGAGGAAATGTGCCCCATTGTTGGTGTCATTGGGAGGAACTGTGCCTCATCATTGGTATCATTGGGAGGAATTGTGCCCCATCACTGGTGTCATTGGGAGGAATCGTGCCAAATCATTGGTATCATTGGGAGGAATTGTGCCCCATCACTGGTGTCATTGGGAGGGATTGTGCCCCATCACTGGTGTCATTGGGAGGAATTGTGCCTCATCATTGGTATTATTGGGAGTAATTGTGCCCATCACTGGTGTCATTGGGAGGAATTGTGCTCCATCACTGGTGTCATTGGGAGAAATTGTGCCCCATCATTGGTGTCATTGGGCCCCATTGTTGGTGTCATTGGGTGGAACTGTGCCCCATTATTGGTGTCGGTGAATGAAATAGTGCCCCAAGGGCCGGATAAAAGTAAGCAAAGGGCCGCATCCAGCCCCCGGGCCGCAGTTTGGAGACCACTGGTCTTAGAGACTTCCTTTGGAGAGATTTCCTGTTGTGTCCCTGGGATAGGAAGCGATGGAAAATTGTAGCGATCGAGATAAAAATAACCCTCAGGGTGCGATCCACAGTAGCGCAGAGTAGTTCAGTTGGCCTCCATATGTCCGGTCAAAGGTCTAGCGAGGTTGTAGGTGGGGCAGTAGCACGCAGCCAATCAGAGCTTGCCTATGGTCACAGCAGCGCAGGGAAGCCAAGCTCTCAGGACTCCGGCGTTGTCACCCTTTATACCACATTCTGGCGCTGACAGTGTGTTCTTCGGCACAGTGCGCAATCGAACACAGGCAAAAAAAAACTGTCCTCGTCGGTGGAGATAGGACGCCGAACATTATCCGTACGATCGACGACATCTCCTTCTTTCTGTATTCGTTGTAAAGTTTCCACAAGAGCCATATAATACTGAGAAGAGAGAGAGAGAACGGTCATTCCTCGACTAGTCAAATATTGAATAAAATATCTTGTGAAATGTCTTCTCAACGTTTCTTCTCACACAGCGGGGAAAAGAACGATTCGACCCCCGGCAGATTGTGTAGGTTCACCCACTTACGAGGAAATGAAGGGTCCACCATTTCTATCACAGGTGTATTTTAATGACAGAGACAGAATATCAACCAAAAATTCTGAAAAAAACACAAAACAAATGTTATAAATGGAAGTGTAGTTCAGGGCGTAAAAGAAGTGTTTGATCCCCTACCAACCAACAGTGATTCTGGCTCCCACAGAACGGCTATGTGCTCCACAGATTCGTCCTGTCCATTTAAGAAGGTTCTCCTAACGACAACTTGTGTATAAAAGACGCCTGTCCACAGAATCTCTTTATTCCGTTCAAACCTCACCACCGCCATGGCCAAAGAGCTGTCAAAGGACGTCAGGGACAAGACTGTAGACCTGCACAAGGCTGGAACGGGCTACAAGACCAAAGAGCTGTCAAAGGACGTCAGGGACAAGACTGTAGACCTGCACAAGGCTAGAATGGGCTACAAGACCAAAGAGCTGTCAAAGGACGTCAGGGACAAGACTGTAGACCTGCACAAAGCTAGAACGGGCTACAAGACCAAAGAGCTGTCAAAGGACATCAGGGACAAGATTGTAGGCCTGAACAAGGCTAGAAGGGCTACAAGACCAAAGAGCTGTCAAAGGATGTCAGGGACAAGACTGTAGACCTGCACAAGGCTAGAATGGGCTACTAGACCATAGAGCTGTCAAAGGACATCAGGGACAAGACTGTAGACCTGCACAAGGCTAGAAGGGCTACAAGACCAAAGAGCTGTCAAAGGACGTCAGGGACAAGAATGTAGACCTGCACAAGGCTAGAATGGGCTACAAGACCATAGAGCTGTCAAAGGACGTCAGGGACAAGACTGTAGACCTGCACAAGGATGGAATGGGCTACAAGACCAAAGAGCTGTCATAGGACATCAGGGACAAGACTGTAGACCTGCACAAGGCTGGAATGGGCTACAAGACCAAAGAGCTGTCAAAGGACGTCAGGGACAAGATTGTAGAACTGCACAAGGCTGGAATGGGCTACAAGACCAAAGAGCTGTCAAAATGATGTCAGGGACAAGACTGTAGACCTGCACAAGGCTGGAATGGGCTACAAGATCAGTGAGAAGCTCGGTGAGAAGGAGACAACTGTTGGAGCGATTATTCGCAAATGGAAGAAATACAAAATAACCATCAGTCACCCTCGGTCTGGAGGTCCATGCAAGATTTTGCCTCATGTGGTAAGGATGATCGTGAGAAAAGTGAGGGATCAGCCCAGAAGTACATGAGAGGAGCTTGTGAATGATCTCAAGGCAGTTGGGGCCACAGTCACCAAACAAACTATTGGTAACATAATACGCCACCGTGGCTTGAAATCCTGCAACTCCCACAAGGTCCCCCTCCTCAAGAAGGCACATGTACATGCCCGTCTGAAGTTTGCCAAAGAATATATAAACGATTCAGAGAAGGATTGGGAGAGAGTGCTGAGACCAAAATTGAGCTCTTTGGCATTAACTTGACTCACCGTGTATGCAGGAAGAAAAATGCTGACTATGACCCTGAGAACACCATCCCTACAGTTGAGCAATGGAGGTGGAAACATTCTGCTTTGGGGCTGTTTCTCTGCTAAAGGTACAGGCTGACTTTGTAGGGCCAAGGGACAGGGCCATGTATTGTAAAATCTTGGATGAAAACCTTCTTCCCTCTGCAACAATACTGAAGATGGATCTTCTAGCATGACAATGACCTGAAACGTACTGCCAAGGCAACAAAGGAGCGACTCAAGAAGAAGCAGATTAAGGTCATGGAGTGGCCTAGTCAGTCTCCAGACCTTCATCCTATAAACAATTTATGGAGGGAGCCAAAACGTTCGAGTTGCCAAGCGACAGCCAAGAAACCTAAAGGATTCGGAGAAGATCGGTAAAGAAGAGTGGACCAAAATGCCTCCTGAGATGTGTTCAAACCTGGGAACCAACTACAAGGAACGTCTCACCTCTGTGCTCACCAACAAGGGTTCCTCCACCAACTACAAGAAACGTCTCACCTCTGTGCTCGCCAACAAGGGTTCCTCCACCAACTACAAGAAACGTCTCACCTCAGTGCCGGCCAACAAGGGTTCCTCCACCAACTACAAGGAACGTCTCACCTCTGTGCTCACCAACAAGGGTTCCTCCAGCAACTACAAGAAACGTCTCACCTCTGTGATGGCCAACAAGGGTTCCTCCACCAACTACAAGAAACGTCTCACCTCTGTGCTCACCAACAAAGGTTCCTCCACCAACTACAAGGAACGTCTCACCTCTGTGCTCGCCAACAAGGGTTCCTCCACCAACTACAAGAAACGTCTCACCTCAGTGCCGGCCAACAAGGGTTCCTCCACCAACTACAAGGAACGTCTCACCTCTGTGCTCACCAACAAGGGTTCCTCCAGCAACTACAAGAAACGTCTCACCTCTGTGATGGCCAACAAGGGTTCCTCCACCAACTACAAGAAACGTCTCACCTCTGTGCTCACCAACAAAGGTTCCTCCACCAACTACAAGGAACGTCTCACCTCTGTGCTCGTCAACAAGGGTTCTTCCACCAACTACAAGGAACGTCTCCCCTCTGTGCTCTCCAACAAGGGTTCCTCCACCAACTACAAGGAACGTCTCACCTCTGTGCTCTCCAACAAGGGTTCCTCCACCAACTACAAGGAACGTCTCACCTCTGTGCTAGCCAACAAGGGTTCCTCCACCAACTACAAGGAATGTCTCACCTCTGAGCTCGCCAACAATGGTTCCTCCACCAACTACAAGGAACGTCTCACCTCTGTGCTCGCCAACAAGGGTTCCTCCACCAACTACAAGGAACGTCTCAACTCTGTGCTCCCCAACAAGGATTCCTCCACCAACTATAAGGAATGTCTCACCTCTGTGCTCCCCAACAAGGGTTCCTCCACCAACTACAGGAAACGTCTGACCTCTGTGCTCGCCAGCAAGGGTTCCTCCACCAACTACAGGAAACGTCTCACCTCTGTGCTCGCCAATAAGGGTTCCTCTACCAACTACAAGGAACGTCTCACCTCTGTGATGGCCAACAAGGGTTCCTCCACCAAGTACAAGGAACGCCTCACCTCTGTGATGGGTTCCTCCACCAAGTACTAAGTCAGGTTTTGCATGGGGATCAAATACTTATTTTATGCCCTGAACTGCAACTCCATTTATAACATTTGTATCGTGTTGTTTCTGGATTTTTGGTTGATATTCTGTCTCGATCATTTAAAATACATCTAAGATCAAAATTTTGGACCCTTCATTTCCTTGTAAGCGGGCAAACCTACAAAATCTGCCGGGGTTCAAGTCATTGTTTTCCCCACTGTATGTGAATACGAGGCAGAAGGTAAGGCTGGGTTCGCATTCCTGCGTGTCGGGAATGCACTCAAATTCACATGAATTCCCAAAGCACAGAGAAACTCGCTGCCATCTAGCAGATGTATGGTGGTGACATCAATTGTTTATGCCACCCCCATGCAAACGTGATTTCTTGTGCAACAAAAAGTGTGGTGCTGCAGCTCCATGCGGTTTGGTGCCAGGGTCGTCCTAATAAATGGGCACACCTGAGTACTGCTCAGGGGCCCCAGGTGTATGGGGGGCCCATTATCAGGGAAAGGACAAGGGAGGGGGCAGGCAATGTTTAGGAGGGGTGCACTGGTACTGGTGCTGCTCCTTATCAGGAGAAGGTGCAATGTCACTCCTGTCAGAAGGAGCAGAGGCTGGCTTCTGCTGGAGAGAGGATTCCGCTTTCCCTCCTGCAGAACTTACCTCAGTCTCAGCACAGGAAAGGGAAGAGATGCTGGCTGCATTGCAGGTGGGAACAGCATTTGTGAACTGGGGGTACAAGGGGGCAAAACTCTGATGTAAGGGGGGCACTGTGATGGGGGACACCTGATGGATGGGAACACTGTGATGGGAACACCTGATGGATGGGAAAACTGTGATGGGGAAACCTGATTTATGGGGACACTGTGATGGGAACACCTGATGTGTGAGGACATTGTATTGGGGACACCTGAAGAATGGGGACACTGTGATGGGGACACCTGATGTATGGGGACATTGTGATGTATGGGGACACTGATGGGGGACACCTGATGTATGGGGACATGTGATGTATGGGGACACTGTGATGGGGGACACCTGATTTATGGGGACATCTCTGATGGATGGGGACATCTCTGATGGGGACACCTGATGCATGAGAACACTGTATTGAGGATACCTGATGGATGGAGACACTGTGATGGGGACACCTGATGTATGGAGACACTGTGTTGGGGACACCTGATGTATGGGGACACTGTGATAGGTACACCTGATGGATGGAGACACTGTGATGGGGATACCTGATGCATGAGGACACTGTATTGAGGACACCTGATGGATGGGGACTCTGTGATGAGGACACCTTATGGATGGAGACACTGTGATGAGGAAACCTGACGGATGGGGACACTGTGATGGGGACACTGTGATGTATGGGGACACTGTGATGTATGGGGACACTGATGGGGGACATCTGATGTATTGGGACACTGTGATGGGGACACCTGATGGATGGAGACACTGTAATGAGGAAACCTAACGGATGGGGACACTGTGATGGGGACACCTGATGTATGGGGACACTGTGATGGGGACACCTGATGTATGGGGACATTGAGATGTGGACACTTGATGTATGGGGACACTGTGATGAGGACACTTGATGTATGGGGACACTGTGATGAGGACACCTGATGTATGGGGGCACTGTGATGGGGACACCTGATGTATGGGGACACTGTGATGGGGACACCTGATGTATGGGGACACTGATGAGGGACACCTGATGTATGGGGACACTGATGAGGGACACCTGATGTATGGGGACACTGTGATGGGGGACACCTGATGTATGGGGACATTGAGATGGGGACGCTTGATGTATGGGGACACTGTATTGAGGACACCTGATGTATGGGGATACTGTGATGGGGACACCTGATGTGTGAGGACATTGTATTGGGGACACCTGATGTATGGGGACATCTGATGTATGGGGACACTGTATTGGAGACATCTGATGTATGGGGACTCTGTGATGGGGACACCTGATGTATGGGGACACTGTGATGGGGGACATCTTATGTATGGGGACACTGTGATGGGGGACACCTGATGTATGGGGACTCTGTGATGGGGACACCTGATGTATGGGGACTCTGTGATGGGGACACCTGATGTATGGGGACACTATGATAGGGACACGTGATACAAGCTGCTAGGGGCCCCAGTGCATTACGTTGCCCAGGGGCCCATGATGCTATGAAGATGGCACTGTTTGGTGCGGCACATTTTATGAATAGTCTGGAAGTTTTTTCCACATTTCTCTTGCAAAGGGGAACCCATTGTACTAACCGGGCTGCACTACATGTAACACGTGGGAATGCCTCATGCGTGGTCACACTTGTATGTGAGAACCAGGCCCAAGGGCTCATTTACATAGGTAGCTGAGGGCAGTAAAAGCAGGTGGATGGGACACAATTTTACCTCCCTCAACCAACCATCTAAACCCAGCATTTGGCAGGTAACACCCCGGCTGAACGTGACACATCGATGTGAACGGGGACAGGCCGCTGCCACCCTTCAACCATCTGCAATGCATGAGGAGGGTCAGCATTTTGAGGGTTAAACCTGAAAACCCCGCCCCCATTCAGGTATTGTATGGTGGGCGCGAGCCTATTTTAAAAATGTGATTTACACGTTTCCCTGTGTCACGCCTGAGCCTGCCCTATGCGCATTCACCGCCCAAAAGAAGCCCCTCCTCCTTTTTGGGCGATAAGCTTCTTGGGATTTTTAAATGTGTGTTTTGCCGCAATTGCCATGTGAATCTGTTGAGCGACAATTGTGACAGAATCACGCGGTGTTTGGGGTGCCATATTCATAACGCACATCACATCCATAATAATAATGATACAATAAATAATAATACTGATAATAATAATAATAATAAAAATACAATTTAAAAAATTAGTAGTAGAAGCATTTATTTTATTATTATTATTAACAAGGATAATAATAAAATTAATTATTGTTATTATTATTATTATTATTATTAATAATAATAATAACAATTATGATAATAATAATACTATAAATAATTCTGATATTAATACAAACAATGATGATAATTAGAGATGAGCGAATTTCTCAAAAATTCGATTCGGCTGATTCGGCGAATTCCAGTGTGAAATTCGATTCGATGCGAATTTCTTCGCTACGAAGATGACTTATAAAAAGGGTTTCTAGGCTTCAGGGAGCCTTTAAATTAGTGCAGAACACTGTACCTTTAATTTAAATGCCCTTGGAGATGAGGAAGGAGAAGGAGAAGGATGAGAAGAAGGAGAAGGAGAAGGATGAGAAGAAGGAGAAGGAGAAGGAGAAGGATGAGAAGAAGGAGAAGGAGAAGGATGAGAAGAAGGAGAAGGATGAGAAGAAGGAGAAGGATGAGAAGAAGGAGAAGGAGAAGGATGAGAAGAAGGAGAAGGAGAAGGATGAGAAGAAGGAGAAGGATGAGAAGAAGGAGAAGGAGAAGGATGAGAAGAAGGAGAAGGAGAAGGATGAGAAGAAGGAGAAGGAGAAGGATGAGAAGAAGGAGAAGGATGAGAAGAAGGAGAAGGATGAGAAGATGGAGAAGGAGAAGGATGAGAAGAAGGAGAAGGAGAAGGATGAGAAGAAGGAGAAGGATGAGAAGAAGGAGAAGGAGAAGGATGAGGAGAAGGAGAAGGATGAGAAGAAGGAGAAGGATGAGAAGAAGGAGAAGGATGAGAAGAAGGAGAAGGAGAAGGATGAGAAGAAGGAGAAGGAGAAGGATGAGAAGAAGGAGAAGGAGAAGGATGAGAAGAAGGAGAAGGAGAAGGATGAGAAGATGGAGAAGGAGAAGGATGAGAAAGAAGGAAAAGGAGAAGGATGAGGAGAAGGAGAAGGATGAGAAGAAGGAGAAGGATGAGAAGAAGGAGAAGGAGAAGGATGAGAAGAAGGAGAAGGATGAGAAGAAGGAGAAGGATGAGAAGAAGGAGAAGGATGAGAAGAAGGAGAAGGATGAGAAGAAGGAGAAGGATGAGAAGAAGGAGAAGGATGAGAAGAAGGAGAAGGAGAAGGATGAGAAGAAGGAGAAGGAGAAGGATGAGAAGAAGGAGAAGGATGAGAAGAAGGAGAAGGATGAGAAGAAGGAAAAGGAGAAAGAGAAGGATGAGAAGAAGGAGAAGGAGAAGGATGAGAAGAAGGAGAAGGATGAGAAGAAGGAGAAGGAGAAGGATGAGGAGAAGGATGAGAAGAAGGAGAAGGAGAAGGATGAGAAGAAGGAGAAGGATGAGAAGAAGGAGAAGGAGAAGGATGAGGAGAAGGAGAAGGATGAGAAGAAGGAGAAGGATGAGAAGAAGGAGAAGGATGAGAACAAGGAGAAGGGGAAGGATGAGAAGAAGGAGAAGGAGAAGGATGAGAAGATGGAGAAGGAGAAGGATGAGAAGAAGGAGAAGGAGAAGGATGAGAAGAAGGAGAAGGAGAAGGATGAGAAGAAGGAGAAGGAGAAGGATGAGGAGAAGGAGAAGGATGAGAAGAAGGAGAAGGATGAGAAGAAGGAGAAGGAGAAGGATGAGAAGAAGGAGAAGGATGAGAAGAAGGAGAAGGATGAGAAGAAGGAGAAGGATGAGAAGAAGGAGAAGGAGAAGGAGAAGCAGAAGGAGAAGGATGAGAAGAAGGAAAAGGAGAAGGATGAGAAGATGGAGAAGGAGAAGGATGAGAAGAAGGAGAAGGAGAAGGAGAAGCAGAAGGAGAAGGATGAGAAGAAGGAAAAGGAGAAGGATGAGAAGAAGGAAAAGGAGAAGGATGAGAAGATGGAGAAGGAGAAGGATGAGAAGAAGGAGAAGGAGAAGGATGAGAAGAAGGAGAAGGAGAAGGATGAGAAGATGGAGAAGGATGAGAAGAAGGAGAAGGAGAAGGATGAGGAGAAGGAGAAGGATGAGAAGAAGGAGAAGGATGAGAAGAAGGAGAAGGAGAAGGATGAGAAGAAGGAGAAGGATGAGAAGAAGGAGAAGGATGAGAAGAAGGAGAAGGATGAGAAGAAGGAGAAGGAGAAGGATGAGAAGAAGGAGAAGGATGAGAAGAAGGAGAAGGATGAGAAGAAGGAGAAGGAGAAGGAGAAGGATGAGAAGAAGGAGAAGGAGAAGGATGAGAAGAAGGAGAAGGAGAAGGATGAGAAGAAGGAGAAGGAGAAGGATGAGAAGAAGGAGAAGGAGAAGGATGAGGAGAAGGATGAGAAGAAGGAGAAGGAGAAGGATGAGAAGAAGGAGAAGGAGAAGGATGAGAAGAAGGAGAAGGAGAAGGATGAGGAGAAGGAGAAGGATGAGAAGAAGGAGAAGGATGAGAAGAAGGAGAAGGATGAGAAGAAGGAGAAGGAGAAGGATAAGAAGAAGGAGAAGGATGAGAAGATGGAGAAGGAGAAGGATGAGAAGAAGGAGAAGGAGAAGGATGAGAAGAAGGAGAAGGATGAGGAGAAGGAGAAGGATGAGAAGAAGGAGAAGGAGAAGGATGAGAAGAAGGAGAAGGATGAGAAGAAGGAGAAGGAGAAGGATGAGAAGAAGGAGAAGGATGAGAAGAAGGAGAAGGATGAGAAGAAGGAGAAGGAGAAGGAGAAGCAGAAGGAGAAGGATGAGAAGAAGGAAAAGGAGAAGGATGAGAAGATGGAGAAGGAGAAGGATGAGAAGAAGGAGAAGGAGGAGGATGAGAAGAAGGAGAAGGAGAAGGATGAGAAGAAGGAGAAGGATGAGAAGAAGGATGAGAAGAAGGAGAAGGATGAGAAGAAGGAGAAGGAGAAGGATGAGAAGAAGGAGAAGGATGAGAAGAAGGATGAGAAGAAGGATGAGAAGAAGGAGAAGGATGAGAAGAAGGACAGTTCTGTGACAGTTTCTGTCTATTTCTGACAGTTCTGGGACATTCACTCCATACAGCGGTTTAAACCGCTGTATGGAGGGAATGTCATAAAACTGTCAGAAATAGACTATTTATGACAGTTCTGGGACATTCCTTCCATACAGCGGTTGAAACATTGTATCTATTAGTTTCCATTTAGGATACAGATGTTTCAACCGCTGTACATGTGAAGAAGCTGTCAGAGAACTGTCAGAAATAGAGGAACTCTGCACATACACTTTTTGCCGGCTTGGAATTATTCTTCTTTTCATCCTACTTCTTCTTCTTCTTCTTCTTCATCCTCATCCTCTTCTTCTGAGGATGGTAGGATGAAAAGAAGAATAATTCCAAGCCGGCAAAAAGTGTATGTGCAGAGTTCCTCTATTTCTGACAGTTCTCTCACAGCTTCTTCACATGTACAGCGGTTGAAACATCTGTATCCTAAATGTAAACTAATAGATACAATGTTTCAACCGCTAAACATGTGTTCCTTCTGTCAGAGAACTGTCAGAAATAGCGGAGCTCACTGCAGGGACACTTTTACCGGCTGATCGGGAAATGTTCGATTCGCGCACCCGAAGTAGGCAAAATTTCGGATTCGACGCGAATCGAATATTTCCTGAAATTCAACTCGAATTCCGGTTCGCCTGGTTCGATTCGCTCATCTCTAATGATAATAATAGTACAAGAAATAATACTAATAAAATTAACAATGATGATGATAATAATAAAATAAACAACAATAATTTTATTTATTGTATGAGTCTTAGTAGTTTATTGTATCATCATCATTATTATTATTAATAATAATAATAATAATAATACTGATAATAATAATACTAACATTGACGATAATAATATTATTACAATAAATAATACTAATAATAATAATACGAACATATTACTACTACTTCTACTAATAATGATATTAGTAATAATACTGATATTATTATTAATAATAACAATTATGATGATAATAATTATGATACAATAAATAATAATAATATTGATAATACAAACAATGATGATAATAACAGTACAAGAAATAATAATACTAATAAAAATAACAATGATGATGATGATAATAATAATAAAATAATATTAATAATTGTGTTTATTGTATTAGTAGTAGTGGTAGTTTATTGTATTATTATTATCATTATTATTATTAATAATAATACTAACACTGATGATCATAATATTATAACAATAAATAATAATAATAATTAATAATAGTAACAATAATAATACAAAAATATTACTACTACTTCTACTAATAATATTAATACTGATAAATAATAATAATATCAATAACACATAAAATATTAATAATAACAATGATAATAATATAGTAATAATAATAATAATAATACAAAAATACTGATGATTATAATAATAATAATACCAATAACAGGTAAAATATTAATAACAATGATAATAATAATATTAATACAATATATAATAATAATAATTATAACAATTTTACTGTTTTAGTAGTAGTATTTATTGTATTATTATAATCATCAGTATTTTTGTATTATTATTATTAATAATAATAATGTCAAGGACTGCCAGTGCCTCTCCCATCCCCCGCCATATCCCTTCACCCCTCCCTTCCCCCTGGCACATTCTGAAGTCTGGGGAGCTCCATGGACAATGCTGGGCCGGCCGTTGCCGAGGCAACTTAGCCGTGTCCCACTTGATTTTCAAAACTCTCGCACAGGAAGTAGCCCTTCTCTCTCTGTTCCTGTCCATGGGGCAGGAACCATCTTGCTCCCAGAAAGATGCTGGGAGGCTCGGGTGAGGGGGACCGAGCCTCCCCAGCCATCCCCCCTGTGCACTCTGCAGACCCCCAAAAGGTCAGTACTGTAGCCCTCTACAATACCCCAGGGTTGGGAGTCTCCACAGCTCTGCATGAGCCTTCTCCTCAAAGGTCAGACCCCACAGCTGAGACCCTGCCAGTCTGTAAGCCTGTCTACTGAGCACCCTTGCACCCTGTCTGCTGCTGAGTGCCCTGGGAGCTGCTGCTGAGGGAGCCTGCACACTGTCCGTGGCTGCGTGTCCCTGGAGGCTGTCTGCTGCTGAGTGCCCTGGGAGCTGCTGCTGTCTGCTGATCACTGGTTGTCCCTAGAATGCTGACTGCTGGTTGTCCCTGTCTGGAGCCGCCTGCCGCTGAGGGTCTGCAAGCTGCTTACCGTGAGTGTCCTGAACTGTCCCCACTGTGTGCACCGACCACCCGTTTCCTGAACTGTCCCTGTTGTGCGCACTGACCACCCGTGTCCTGAACTGTCCCCGCTGGGTGCACCGACCACCCGTGTTCTGAACTGTCCCTGTTGTGTGCACTGACCACCCGTGTCCTGAACTGTTCCTGTTGTGTGCACTGACCACCTGTGTCCTAAACTGTCCCTGTTGTGTGCACTGACCACCCGTGTCCTGAACTGTCCCCGCTGTGTGCACCGACCACCCGTGTCCTGAACTGTCCCTGTTGTGCGCACTGACCACCTGTGTCCTGAACTGTGCCTGCTGTGTGCACCGACCACCCGTGTTCTGAATTGTCCCCGGTGTGTGCACCGACCACTTGTGTCCTGAACTGTCTCCGCTGTGTGTGCACTGACCACCTGTGTCCTGAACTGTGCCTGCTGTGCGCAACGACCACCCGTGTTCTGAACTGTCCTCGCTGTGTGCACCGACCACCCGTGTCCTGAACCGTCCCTGTTGTGCGCACTGACCACCTGTGTCCTGAACTGTGCCCGCTGTGTGCACCGACCACCCGTGTTCTGAACTGTCCCCGGTGTGCGCACCGACCACTCGTGTCCGAACTGCCCTGCTGTGTGTGCACTAACCACCGGTGTCCTGATGGCATGCCCGGAGTATAGCTACCTGTGGTGCCCCTGAGTGCTTGAGCCATCGCTACCCGTTGAGTCCCCGTGAACCCAATGACCCTAGAAAGCTGGGTGGGAGCTGTGCTGTGGCCAGTCTCCACAGCTAGAGTCCCGTTGAGTCCCCGAGGCCCCTGCCCAGTGGTAGGTTGCCGCCTGTTGCCCGAGGCCCCTGCCCAGTGGTAGGTTGCCGCCTGTTGCCCGAGGCCCCTGCCCAGTGGTAGGTTGCCGCCTGTTGCCCGAGGCCCCTGCCCAGTGGTAGGTTGCCGCCTGTTGCCCGAGTCTCCAATCCGCTGTCCAGTCACGGAGGGAGCTCGGCTGAGGCCCCAAGCTTAGGAGGGAAGATTGCCTGCCTGTCGCTGAAGACCCCCCGTGCCTGGAATCGTCCCTGGTTTGCGCACACATCACCCTCCCTGCCATTTCCCTATTGAGTGTCTGTCGATTTGTTGCTTCAATAAAGTTTTGTGTGTTCCCCATCTTCTCCGGGGTGCTCTGTCCTGCCTACGCTTCCTTTACAAATAATAATACCATTAACACATAAAATATTAATAACAATGATAATAATAATAATATTAATACAATATATAATTATAATAATTTTTACTGTTTTAGTAGTAGTAGTTTATTGTATCAATATTATTATTAATAATAACAATACAAAAATACTAATGATAATAATAATAATAATAATAATACTAACAATTATTATAATCATAATACAATAAATACTACTAATAGTAATAATAATAATACAATAAAATACTACTACTACAATAAAAGTATTATTATTATTATTATTATTATTATATATTGTATTATTATCCTTTTTCCTGCCATAAAACGTACGTTTAGGTTCGGTCTGCGGCACGGACATCCTGGACAGGAGCCACTCATGCAGCACATGGGGCCCGAAATCTTATCCAATGCCATCTCTGTGTTAGAGGTCTCATCCGCCCGCGTGTCACCCGACATGGAACCCGGTTTTGGCGCCGGATCCGTCGCTGTCTTGGAATGAGCCCTCATCGTCATTAGCGCAACTGCGGCCCCAACCAGGAGAACGGCTCTCAGCCCCTTCATTGTGTCCTCAAACAGTCTCGTATTTCAGCATGAAGTTTGTGTGACTTATATCTCCCCATCGCCCCGCCCCCCCCACACCCAAATCTGCCCCCCACACCCAGACCTGCCATCATGATGTGTGAATCATCGGTGACACCGGGACCGCCAGCTGCTGATACACAACAAACACGTTTATTGTACCTGAAATACAGGAAATTCCGGGAGAAGTCCAATTCCTGGATGTTCCGGGTTCCAGAGCTTTCCAGGAACATAAAAACATTCCGTCACAATAGGAGACGTCAGAAACGATACGAAGTAATCCGAAGATAAAACATCGATACAAAGACACAATAGTAACAATGATCATAACAATGAAGCGAGGTTGTCACCGGGACGTGCCGATCGTTTCCTTCCAAGTCGAATTTCGCACACATTTTTTAGTTTTTCGGAGATTCAGATGTATCAGAATTCCAAATGACAAAAACAACGAATTTAAATGGATCCGAAATAACGAAACAAAATTCGATACCGAATCCAACTACACAAAATTTTGTTGAATCAATTCGGAATTCGGTTGAACCGATTTAGATTGTGAACGACTTTTCGAATTTGGTAGAAATGTTTTCGAATCGAATCCGAATTACCGAAATGAATCCCGAAAACAAATTGAACAAATTTACAAAATACGACTACACAAAATTTAGTTGAATCAATTTGGAATTCGGTTGAACTGATTTCAATTTTGAACGACTTTTCGAACTTCATTGAATCAGTTTCAAATTCGGCTGAACCGGTTTTCGATTGTGAACGACTTTTTGAATTTCGTTGAATCAATTTTGAATTCGGCTGAACCAGTTTCGATTGTGAACGACTTTTCGAATTTCGTTGAATCAATTTCAAATTCGGTTGAAATATTTTCAATATTGAACAACTTTTCAAATTTAGTTGAATCAATTTCGAATTCAGTTTAACCGCTTTCGATTGTGAAAGACTTTTCAAATTTGGTCGAAATGTTTTCGAATCGAATTTGAATATGGATTACCGAAATGAATCCAGAAAACGAATTGAACAAATTTACCAAATCTGACAATGCGAAATTTCGTTGAATCAATCTGGAATTCGGTTGAACTGATTTCAATTTTGAACAACTTTTCAAATTTGGTTGAATTAGTTTCGAATTCGGTTGAACCGGTTTCAATTGTGAACGACTTTTCGAATTTCATTGAATCAGTTTCGAACTCGGTTGAACCGGTTTCGATTGTGAACGAATTTTTGAATTTTGTTGAATCAATTTCAAATTTTGTTGAACCGGTTTCGATCGTGAACGACTTTTTGAATTTCGTTGAATCAATTTCGAATTCAGTTGAACCGATTTCGATTGTGAACGACTTTTCGAATTTGGTGGAAATGGTTTTGAATCGAATCTGAATTACTGAAACAAATCCCAAAAATGAATTGAACGAATTTACCGAATCCGACTACACGAAATTTGTTAGAATTCGAATCAAAACAAATTTTTTTTTGTTTTGCGCATGTCTAGTTGGTAGTAGGTGTTGTAGGTGTTGATGGTTGCTACGGCGACCGCCAGCTGGAACCAAATGTAATCAGAGCGGGAGAATGTCACCGGAACGCCACGGAACTCCAGAACGGGGCCAAAGCTTTATTCAGCGATCGCATCATTATAATAGAAGCGAGGTTTCAGGAGCCTCACGGGATCCCTTCATTGGCCAACGTGACGCTGAAATGTTGCGTCATTGGACCTCATTACACCACCCCTCTGTGCCATTGGTCACCACCCCTCTGTGCCATTGGTCACCACCCCTCTGAGCGATTGGTCACCACCCCTCTGTGCCATTGGTCACCACCCCTCTGTGCCATTGGTCTCCACCCCACTGTGCCATTGATCACCACCCCTCTGTGCCATTGGTCACCACCCCTCTGTGCCATTGGTCGCCACCCCTCTGTGCCATTGGTCTCCACCCCACTGTGCCATTGATCACCACCCCGCTTTGCCATTGGTCACCACCCCTCTGTGCCATTGGTCACCACCCCTCTGTGCCATTGGTCACCACCCCTCTGTGCCATTGGTCTCCACCCCACTGTGCCATTGATCACCACCCCGCTTTGCCATTGGTCACCACCCCTCTGTGCCATTGATCACCATCCCGCTTTGCCATTGGTCACCATCCCGCTGTGCCATTGGTCACCACCCCTCTGTGCCATTAGTCACTACCCCTCTGTGCCATTGGTCACTACCCCTCTGTGCCATTGATCACCACCCCTCTGTGCCATTGGTCTCCACCCCTCTGTGCCATTGGTCTCCACCCCTCTGTGCCATTGATCACCACCCCTCTGTGCCATTAGTCACCACCCCTCTGTGCCATTGGTCACCACCCCTCTGTTCCATTGGTCACCATCCTGCTGTGCCATTGGTCACCACCCCTCTGTGCCATTAGTCACCACCCCTCTGTGCCATTAGTCACCACCCCTCTGTGCCATTAGTCACTACCCCTCTGTGCCATTGGTCACCATCCTGCTGTGCCTTTGGTCACCACCCCTCTGTGCCATTGATCACCACCCCTCGGTGCCATTGGTCACCATCCATTTGTGCCATTGGTCACCACCCCGCTGTTCCATTGGTCACCATCCATTTGTGCCATTGGTCATCATCCCGCTGTGCCATTGGTCACCACCCCTCTGTGCCATTGGTCACCATCCCGGTACCTTTCATTGAAATGATGGATTGATCTGTACATTGTGCGGTATCTATGGAACATTGCTACAATGTATCCTTGTCTGACTTTGTTCTAAAACTCGTCTCCTCGATCGTCGGCTCGTCCTTTGTTACAATTGTATCATTGTTGGGGGTGATAGGATGTCTTCTTTTATATAGTGGCAATGATCCCAGGACCCCGGCGCCAACACAAAGGTCTCAGGTGTGGCCCAGCGATGGATCTCACCACTAACAGTGATACATCTTACACAGCAGGCAATCCACCGCAACCAGCTCACTGTACACAACGATGTCACCGAGCCGATCCGTCCCACCGTCACCCAATCCGTCTGTATCCCATTCCAGGAGACGCTGAGGACAGAGAAACACAACGTATCACCAGAGGAAACATCAATGTATGTAAGATACCACCTATCACCAAATCAGAGATTTATTGTGCTAGATAACCTGATGGGACTGGCTCAGTGTTCTCTGTACAGCGCCGCAGTATATGTCAGAGCTATATACATGTACTCGGCTCAAACAAATGAAAGGCAGAGTCTAGTATCGAGTCAACTAACCTCCCGGGATATGGATCTGGTCAAGTAAGTCGCAGAGGAGGTTGTTCAGTTTCAGCTGCTTTGGTGTTCATGAAATTACCAACAGGTGCACTAGATGGGCAACAATGAGACGACCCCCAAGACAGGAATAGTTTTACAGGTGACATTTTTTTCCTACTCTACTTTTCTGACTGTTTTTCACTCGTTTTGCATTTGGCTCAGGTCAGTGTCACTACTGGTATCATGAGGCCATACCTGGACCCTACAGAGGTTGCACAGGCAGTCCAACTCCTCCAGGATGGCACATCAATACCTGCCATTGCCAGAAGGTTTGCTATGTCTCCCAGCACAGTCTCAAGAGCATGGAGGAGATTCCAGGAGACAAGAGCATGGAGGAGATTCCAGGAGACAAGAGCATGGAGGAGATTCCAGGAGACAGGCAGTTCCTCTAGGAGAGCTGGACAGGACCCTAGAAGGTCCTTAACCCATCAGCAGGACCGGTATCTGCTCCTTTGTACAAGGAGGACCAAGATGAGCCCTGCCAGAGCCCTACAAAATGACCTCCAGCAGGCCACTGGTGGGAATGTCTCTGACCAAACAATCAGAAACAGACTTCATGAGGGTGGCCTGAGGGCCCGACGTCCTCCAGTGGCCCCTGTGCTCACTGCCCGGCACCATAGAGCTGGATCGGCATTTGCCATTGAACCCCAGAATTGGCAGGTCCACCACTGGCACCCTGTGCTTTACACAGATGAGAGCAGGTTCCCCCTGAGCACATGTGACAGACGTGAAAGGGTCTGGAGAAGCCGTGGAGAACGTTCTGCTGCCTGTAACATGGTTCAGCATGACCGTTGTGGTGGTGGGTCAGTGATGGTCGGGGGAGGCATCTCCATGGAGGGACGCACAGACCTCTACAGACTAGACAATGGTACCCTGACTGCCATTAGGTATTGGGATGAAATCCTTGGACCCATTGTCAGACCCTACGCTGGTTCAGTGGGTCCTGGGTTCCTCCTAGTGCAGTGGGTCCTGGGTTCCTCCTAGTGCAGTTGGTCCTGGGTTCCTCCTGGTCCATGACAATGCCCGTCCTCATGTGGGGAGAGTATGCAGGCAGTTCCTGGAGGATGAAGGAATTGATACCATTGAATGGCCCCCACACTCACCTGACCTAAATCCAATAGAACACCTCTGGGATGTCATGTTGCGGTCCATCCGCCGCCGCCAGGTTGCACCTCTCCTCTGGTACAGAGACTGATGGGACTGTGGGGGAGGGGACATTAGAGTGTAAGCTCCTCTGGTACAGAGACTGATGTGACTGTGGGGGAGGGGACATTAGAGTGTAAGCTCCTCTGGTACAGAGACTGATGTGACTGTGGGGGGAAGGGACATTTGAGTGTCAGCTCCTCTGTACAGAGACTGATGTGACTGTGGGGGAGGGGACATTAGAGTGTCAGCTCCTCTGGTACAGAGACTGATGTGACTGTGGGGGAGGGGACATTAGAGTGTCAGCTCCTCTGGTACAGAGACTGATGTGACTGTGGGGGGAGGGGACATTAGAGTGTCAGCTCCTCTGTACAGAGACTGATGTGACTGTGGGGGGAGGGGACATTTGAGTGTCAGCTCCTCTTTACAGAGACTGATGTGACTGTGGGGGGAGGGAACATTAGAGTGTCAGCTCCTCTGTACAGAGACTGATGTGACTGTGGGGGAGGGGACATTAGAGTGTAAGCTCCTCTGGTACAGAGACTGATGGGACTGTGGGGGAGGGGACATTAGAGTGTAAGCTCCTCTGGTACAGAGACTGATGTGACTGTGGGGGAGGGGACATTAGATTGTAAGCTCCTCCGGTACAGAGACTGATGTGACTGTGGAGGGAGGGGACATTAGAGTGTAAGCTCCTCCGGTACAGAGACTGATGTGACTGTGGAGGGAGGGGACATTAGAGTGTAAGCTCCTCTGGTACAGAGACTGATGTGACTGTGGGGGAGGGGACATTAGAGTGTAAGCTCCTCTGGTACAGAGACTGATGTGACTGTGGAGGAGGGGACATTAGAGTGTAAGCTCCTCTGGTACAGAGACTGATAGGACTGTGGGGGAGGGGACATTATAGTGTAAGCTCCTCTGTACAGAGACTGATGTGACTGGCTCAGTGATCTCTGTACAGCACTGCAGTATATGTCAGAGCCATATAAATGTATAATAATAATAATAGTTTTACTGTGGGGGATATTGGAGTGTAAGCCTAACAAATGCTCTGTTGATGACAGTGAAAGAGTGAAGCTTACAAGTCATATATTTTTGTTCTGCTACAAACTATGCGCTAGGAGAGCCTATCTGACTAAATTCAGATTGATAAAATTTTCTTACTACAGAGTTTTGGTAGATCTTAAGGATATTATATAGCGATTGTACAATCAAATTGCAATGTGTATTACAAGTTCAAGGGTTTACTTTATAAACAATTCCCACAGACATCTGACCAGGCAGGTACATTCCTTCTGTGTGAATGGGACAAAAAAAAATAAAAACACACATAAATATGTTATATCTTGCACCATTCGAATGTAAGCCGTTGATTCAAAAGGAAAATACAGTATTTGGCCACTAGATGGAGTAAAGTATCAGAAAAATTTTCTAAAAGCTTATCTCCACCTAGTGGCCAAATGCAGTACTTCCTGTTTAAAAGCAAGGATTTACATTCCAACAGTGCAGGATATAGCCTGTTTAGCTCTAGGAAATCACATCGACTTTTGTGTTTAAGCTGCTGGAAAAAAAGTACCTGAAGGTTCGAGCTGCGGCATGGGCATCCATTACAGGCCTGGCTCTTGCAACACGTGGTGCCTCTCTTCATAGTTATCCCATTTATCGCTGGGCTTTCTGTCACCACCATCGACTTTGGTGGTTTAGCAGTCCCCACCATTGGTTGTTGGGGTTTAGAGGTCACTGCCATTGGTAGTTGGGGTTTAGAGGTCACTGCCATTGGTAGTTGGGGTTTAGTGGTCACCACCACCGGCTGTGGTGGTTTAGCAGTCGCTGCCATTGGTTGTTGAGGCTTAGTGGTCACCGTAATTGGCCGTAGTGGATTAGCAGTCACCACCATCAGATGTGGTGGATTAGTAGTCACCACCATTGGCTGTGGTGGTTTAGCAGTAGCTGACATTGGTCGTTGAGGTTTAGCAGTCACTGCCATTGGTTGTTGAGGTTTAGTGGTCACCGTCATGATCTGTGGTGGTTTAGCAGTCACTAACATTGGTTGTTGGCATTTAGTGGTCACTTTCATGATCTGCGGTGGTTTAGCAGTCACTGCCAAAGGTTGTTGGGGTTTAGAGGTCACTGTCTTTGGCTGTGGTGATTTAGTAGTCACCACCATTGGTTGTTGGGGTTTAGGGGTCACCAACATCAGCTGTGGTGGTTTATAGGTCATCGTCTTCAGCTGTGGTGGTTTATAGGTCATCATCATCAGCTGTGGTGGTTTATAGGTCACTGCCATCGTTTGTGGTGGTTTATAGGTCACGGCCATCGGTTGTGGTGGTCTACAAGTCATAGACTTCAGCTTTGGTGATTTGTAGGTAACCACGAATGACGGTGGTGGTTTATCTTTCACCCCTTTCAGTTGATTATTTTTCACCATCTTCAGCTGTGGTGGTTCATCTGTCACCTTCTTCAGCTGGTAAGGTCTATTGGTCACTGTCTTCAGCTGTGGTGGTTCATCTGTCACCTTCTTCAGCTGTTGAGGTCTATTGGTCACTGTCTTCAGCTGTGGTGGTTCATCTGTCACCTTCTTCAGCTGTTCAGGTCTATTGGTCACTGTCTTCAGCTGTTTTGGTTCATTTGTCACCTTCTTCAGCTGTTGAGGTCTATCGGTCACTGTCTTCAGCTGTGGCGGTTCATTTGTCACCTTCTTCAGCTGTTGAGGTCTATTGGTCAGTATCTTCAGCTGCGGTGGTTTATCTGTCACTGTTTTTAGCAGTTGTGCTTTCATGGTCTTCAGATGTTGAAGTTTATCGGTCACCATCTTCAGCTGTTGTGGTTCATTCCTCACCGCCTTCAGCTGTGGTGTTTTATCTTTCACCTTCATCAGCTGTAGTGATTTTTCCATCACCGCCGTTGGCTGTGGTGGCCTATCTGTCACCAGTTTCATCTGTGGTGGTTTATCAGTTGCCTTCTGCATCCATAATGGTTTAGAAGCCTCCACCATCCATAGACAGACTGCTGCCCCAATCACCATCATCGGTCCCATCTTTCTGTTTGCTGTACCTTTGTCTTGTGGCGATGTGTCTTTTGTCACCGGTGGTTCATCACACCAGACTTATATCCATCTACCCACACCCAGAACTCTCATCCCTTTCTCTGAATCATTGCTGAAATGAGGACAATTATACAATTAACATCACCAATAGATTGTAAATACGAGCAGTGAAAACCAGTTTATCGGATTGCCACTGCAGTTAGCTATGAAAGTTTGTAGGTAGAGCCATTGGAACGTGGGAATAATGCTTCATACCCAGGTACCACTTAAAGGCATCTTGCCCTAACTTCATGTGAGCCCTGCTCCTTGAGGGAGCCAAGTAGCATGCATTCACCAGCCTATGCACACCACCACACCCAGCACTTCACCCCAAATCCTTCCTGGCTGAACCGGGTACCAGTTCCATGGATAAGCCATTAGCAGTAAAAAAAAAAGGCGAGTCAAATAGATTTTCAAAGCTTTACTTTCACATCTTCAAGGCATTTAACTTCCGTAGCAGTCATCAACGCTTTCCCAGATCAGGCACTCCATGACTTGTCCCCAACTCCCTCCAATCCAGGGCACCGGAACCTCTCCAGGTATTCCCCAGCTGGGGGAATACCAATCACTTGGAGCATTACATCTCTGAAGAAAGGGTCCCACCAAGTCCAATTGGGACAAGCTCTGGAGACCCACTCCTGTCCTCTCACTCTCTGCCCAGACTCTTCCCACTCTCTATTGTAACCTACTATTTACCTATGGGGAGGGCGCCATCTAGGGCCAAACTCGAAATGTTACCAAAACCCCCATACAAGCTACCATTGGCCAGTAGCTACTTTTGACGCAAATTATTCTTCTAAACAACAAAGTTCAACTTAGTCCTACAATGGAGAACATTGCCTCCTGATCTGCATAGTCGCTGTCGGGGAACGAGAAGATCGCCGCAGCGCTTGAATCTGAACATGCGTAGGATTCCGACAAGACATACAGGAAGGCAGGCACTAGGACCCAGGCGCGCCTGTCACCAATGATGGCGCCTGGCAGGCACTAGGACCCAGGCGTGCCTGTCGGTGCCGGGCGGGCTATTTAAACTGGCCATTGCAATGTCCAAGTTGCCTTATGGTCTTGATCCTCTGCTTGGGTTCTGATCCTGTGATTGGGCCTTGTTGCCGAACCCAGCCTGATCCTGATTACTGCTGACTGTCTCCTGCCCTGACCCCTGGCTTGCCTTTGACCACTCTTCTGCCTGCTCCTGATCGTCTGACCTCCTCTTGCTGAACTTGGCCTGTGACCCGACTATCCTCTGCCTGCTGCTCTGTTCCGTTCTGCCTCCACAGTTACCGACCTCGCCTGTCTGACTCCGCTTCACGGTGTGTCCGCATCCATCCATCCTGCACGGATCCATCCGTTTACCGCTCAGGTCTGCCCTGCCTCTTCACATCAGGCTCTTATCCAGCTACGTCCCGCTGGCGGTCCTCTCTACTACAGTTGGGTGTACCCGGGGGCCGCGACCTGGTCTCAGCCTGCTCCAAGTCCATCCCCACCATCAGGGGCTCTGGTGAACAAGCAGACTGGGGCTTAGACTCCACGCCCTGGGGAATCCCGCACTGTGGATCTATAGAGCTACCGTTAGCGAGTACGTGACAGTCGCTTACCTAAATTAGTTTGGTGATCGTTCCTTCTGTAGGTTAGCATCATATATGACATGAAAGCTCTGGGACAACAGTCTAAGCACCAGTAGACTGAGGGTGGTTGTCAATGGGGTGGGCCAACTAAGCCATTCATCCTTTACACACACACTTCAACCAGCACCATGTGTTTTATCCTAAACCAGCACTGTTTACAGTTGCAATTCTGACCTTTTAAAAGAAACGGCTGTATCACTTGCTGCCACATCCAGATGGGAATGTAACAGAGTTTACAATATGGTAGATTTGTTCAAAGAGGCTATAGTTCCTCATTACAGCATTCATAGATTCATTGTAATTATTTTTAAAAAGCGTTTTATCCTCTTGTCACCCACATAATGCATATGTGTGGCAGTAAAGAGGGTGGTCGTTAACACTCAGATGCCACACATATGTGTCCATGCAGAGATTTCTGTGCTGAGAACATGCTCCCAGTGATCAAGCTGCAAAGCACAGATCTCAGTTTCTACTAATGACTGGAAGCCAGTGCGACTGGTTCCCAATCATGAGCCTACTGTGACAGCCAATCACAGTGGCCATGTGATTGGCAGAGTCTTTACACCCCCTTGGAGTAAAGACCATGTTAAAGGGACTCTGGGGCTGGGTGAGAAATTGCTAATTCTGTAAGCTATTATGCCTGTGTCTGCTCTTGGCAATGCTGGTGGGGTACCAGAAGTGGTGAGGCAATGATACGTTGGGTAATGAAGATAAGTTTTAAAGTGGAAGTAAATGCAGCCAATAAAAAGTCATATAAGCTTTACAATGTTCTGCACACAAACACAAAATACAAGTACAAATTTTCAGTTTACATTAAAATAATCCCGGGTGAACGTGCCATAATGATTCACGATCACTCGCTGCCACACACAGACAGGAATGTAACAGTAAGGTAGATTTCTTCAAAAAGGCTATAGACATTTAATTTCTGGTTGGAGCATTCATAGATTCATCCTAATTGTTTGTGACTGTTTCTGCTTTTGGCAATGCTGATGGGGTACCAGAAGTGGTGAAGCAATGATGCATTGGGTGATGGACATACAGTAGGTCCTAAAGTAGATGTCAACCCGGCCAGTAGAAGTTTATATACACTTTTTTTTTAATGGCACATCGTTATTGAAGTTGTTTTCAATATTAATCTGCAGCCTTCAATAAAATGAGCACTGGTGATCCTGCCATGAAGATCCTTGTTCAGTTACAGGGTGATAACACTCTGTCCTTGTCTCCCAAATGTGCTCCTGTGATGTCACCTTGACTTCTGATGGGTACTATGGGCAGCTGTTCCAGCACACATTACACAGCCATGGTCCGCTATTGTCACCATCACCAACCCACCCCAATAAATACAACGCAGCCATCACTGGAGTGCATGTAGACAGAAAGTAGCTGGATAGAACCTGCAAGAGATCAGCAGCACTGTGATGGGCAAAGGGATGAAAAATGTGAAGAATTTTATTAAAAAAAATAAAGCTGGAGAAGGGCATGGCCTGCACATGGAGAAAGAAGCAGCAAGTTAGCTCCTGTCGGGACCCAGGGGAAAATCTCTGTCCGTAAACACCAAGCTCACTATACCCCACCCTAGATGGGCCTCAAAAGCTGCAGCTCCTCCAGCTATCTACTTGGTACCATTTCTTCTGCTCCCCAACAAGGCATCCTAGAGTATGTCTCTGCCATGCTCATCGCGCTCATCTTCTAAGATGACGGCGGAACATACTGCTTCCAACGGCACAGCCCACTATGTTCTCCTCCTCAAAGCCCAGCCATTCCTTACTCCAAGGATACATAGCGATGACTGGCTCACTCCCTGCTCTTCATGCCCAGCCAGCCACAGGCAGGACAACTGAAAAGAGCAGGACTATCTCAAAGCTCTACCCACTAGAACAGAGATGGAGGCCTACATGATCCAGTAAGAACAGGGCTATCGCTCTGAGCTGCTCTCCATTAAGGCAGCTTGCTCTATGTCATTGGAGCTGGAGAAAACTTGCCTTGCCATATCTGACAAAGGTGAGACACAGGAGCGGCAGCTGGACTCTCATGAGGCCCACATCCATACCCTCTTTTTGGTGCATGAGAATCTCAATAACTGCAACTGAAGAAACAATATCAGGTTGCAGGGCTGCCCAGGTGTCAGGAATGGATTCACCACTGGTGATGGGACTCACCTTCCGTGTAGGCTGCAGTACCAAGGCTGGCCAGCGGGTGCTCTCAGCAGCCAGAAGCTCACTCCTGCAATCAAGCCATCACCTGAGGCAGATTGCAGGAGGTGTATTTAAGGAATGGCCTGGCCTGCAGTCAGTGCCTTGGTGTATTGTTTCCCATGAGCCCCTGTACCTGGTATCCTGTGAATCTTCTGTTGCCGACCTCTGCATTGTTCCTGACCCTGTTAACCGTCCCCTGTTTAACCCCTGGCTTGCCTGACCATCCTTCTGCCAGATCCTCTGTACCACGCTGCCCGTGAGTTACTGAACCCGGCATGTGACCTTGACCATTCTCTGCCTGCTCCTCCGGTACCTCGCTGCCCGCACGTTGCTGACCTGGCCTGCCTGACTACGCCTTACGTTACCCAGACGATCCATCCATCCCACACGGATCTGGCCCTGTTACCAGGTCTGCCAGCCTCTTCACGTCAGGCTCCTTTCCCAGCACACCTCTGACGACGCTCTCTACCATTGCCGGACGTACTCAGGGGTCGCGACCTGGTCTCAGTCTGCTCCAAGTCCATCCCCACCATCAGGGGCCCTGGTGAATAAGCAGATTGGGAGTTAGACCCCGCGCCCTGAGGAACCCCATGCTGTGGGCTGTTAGAGACGCCGCCAGGCGGTGCTTAACAGTACCAAACGGCCTGCCTGACCATTCCACCTCTCCAGCCCTGACTACACCTGTGTTCCCACACATTTCTGGTCATACCTGGATCCCTAACACCAGGGCTACAGGAATGGAGGATCTACTGTCAACAGTCATAGGTATTTTTCTTCTTTATTGGGTACATTGGACTCTGTGGACTTGGAGACTGACAGGGGTGCACAGGGCCCTAGGGCCATGGAGCCCTGATCCGTGATATTATTTTTTTGTACTAAGGAGGACATTATGAGGAGGCCAGGGAGGTGGGCACACTGGACTTCAATGGAGCATTTACTACCCTCTTGACTGACCTGTGTCACTCCACTCTGGAAAAGAGGAGAGTACTGAAACCTCTGCTAACCCTGCTGAGGGAATGGGGCATTCCGTATAGCTGTAGCTTCCCATTCCAGCTGAAGATCCAGAAGGATGGAAAAGTCCACGTTGTCCGCCAAACCCACCAACATATCACTTTTGCTCCCAACCCTCAACTTGCCAGATTTGCCACATTTGGATTAGCTCTTAACTTACTGTACACTGCTCCAGCTGATCTGGGATGCTCATCCACTAATCTTCTGCCCACTTCATCAGCTGCCAGACAACAATCTACATCTGTTGAGAGAGCGGCCTCTGACCGAGTGCCATCTTTTCTGGTTAAATGTCCTCCTGTTGTTGGATCCTTGCCAGGGGAGTGGGCTGATAGTCACCCTGTGTCAGGAATGGACTTGCCAGTAATGGTGGGACTCACCTGCCTTGTGGGCTGCAGTACCAGGGCTGGCCAGCGGGTGCTCCCAGCAATCAGAGACTCAACCCTGCAGCCAACCAAACACCTGAAACTGATTATGCAGGTGTATTTAAGGGATGGCCAGACCTGCAGTCTGGGCCTTGGTGTGTGTTTGCTATGGGCCCTGTATCTTGTTCCTGCATTCCTGTCTGACTGATTTGTTGCTGACCCTGCCTGATCCGGACCTCTGCTGACTTCTCCTGTTGTATCCCTGGCTTGTGACCCCGACCATTCTCTGCCTGACCCCCCTGTACCTACCTGCCCGTTAGTTGCTGTACCCAGCTCATGACCTGACTACTCTCTGCCTGCTCCTCCTGTTCCTACCTGCCCGATTGTTATTGACCCGGCCTGCCTGACGACGCTTGCATCGTATGTACTGTTATCTGTGGGTGGTTTGGTTCGTCTGCACTGTGTTATGTTTTAGTATTGCACTGCGTTTATGTTTGTATTGTTAGTCTTTAATAAATTGTCTTATTGTTTATAACATATCTGAAGCCTGCGTTTCCCTGCGTCAGCTCACATACCTCTGGTCATACCCAGGAGCCCTGACACCCTGCCATACACTTTTATAGATCTTTGATTCTGACTTTTTATACTCTGTTGGTATTATATAATGTTTTTTTTCTGGTTTATGCACACTTTAACAATCTGCCACATGGCTGCTCCACGCTGCCCATTTTTCATGTTGGCTCCTCACCAGCATTAATGGGGTTTTACTGTGTTCAGTGGCTTGGGGGTCAGATGGCTTCACATTTGCTTCTCGGTTTCATTGCAGCTCTTTGATTATAGTCTTTACTGCCTTCTCCGGAACCGCCTGCCTGGTGCTTTCTACTGCTATACTTATGTTTGGAGGCGATTTAAGGTTCATTGCAATATTTTTCTGCCCTATGGGTTGGTAACCATGCTGAAACCAACCCCCCTGCAGCCTACTAGCTTAGGTATGTTTATATCTCTGCCTAGCCAGTACCATCTGGCCCATGGATTGTTTTTCTTGCTGCCTAAAGGTTCGTAGGGTGGATGCTTGAGCGCTCTTCCATCTCAATGGGAGGCTCCCTATGGTACCTATGTTACTTCTCCCTCCTGGGTCTCATGCATAGGGGTTTAACCCCAATGCTTTGCCATAAGAGATACCAGGAGGTACATAATAGGGCCTCCCTAATTTGCATCTCTCATATTTACTGGATGCTTGTATCCACCCTGCGAACCACTTACCTTATTGGGAGCTCCAGTTCTTTCCCCTTATAACTATGTTTCTCCATCATTTTTTTGCTTTATTCAGTTGTCACTGGCACTTGGATGCCTTGGTTTTGCCACAAGGTGACCCCTCAGCAGGGGTTTTCTGGTTGGCATCTCCTGGAACTTGAATTGTACCATCCGGTTACATAGTAACATGCCTGAGGCTCATGTGTACAGGTGCATCATTACTGCTGTATTCTTGTCTTTACTGTTATTGTCATTGCTAAGCCATTATGATTTTATTTCGACTGCATCTATCCATTAGGGCCCTCCCTGGAGTTTTCCTTAGTGTGTTTCCACTTCTCCACATAGGTAAGCCACCCCTCTGGCAAGGCCTGGTGTTTTTTGGTTAGTTTTATACCTTCCTGTTCTAACGCCCTTTCCTAGCTTTCTTCCATTCCCTCTCACCTCCATGTAGGCAGGTGCAGTCTATTATCTCCACTGTAGGTGGCGCTCAACCCAAGTAGTACCACAGTCTGGAGAGGAAGTCAAGGAAAACATGTTTCTCTATGGTTTCCTGGGACAATGGAACAGCTTTCTGGTTGGCTATTCTGTAGCCATGTGACCCTTGGCAGCCATCTTGGGTCAGCAGAATCTTTATAAGTCCCTGCTCTTGGGTTTTGTGAGTAGTTAGTGTTGGGAGAAATACCCTGCTTGTATGGGATAGCAACTAGCAGTGGGGAAAGGTTCTAGATGACTAGGGAGAGGCTAGAGACTTCTACCCTAGAAGGAAACCTTCCAGCTTGGGACCGGACCAGCCAGGCCTCATTCCACCTACTGAGACAGACGCTGCTGGCATCTCTTCTCAGCTACATATTTGAACAACACTGGACTGTGAGTGGCTTCTTAAGCGGGGCCAACGTTTGTAACATTGTCTTTCTGTTCAGTACAAGTTTAACATTTTCTGAAACCGGACTCGGTGTCTTCATTGCCTCGATACCAAGATGTGCCTCCCAACATTTGGCGTAGTCGGCAGGATATGTGCAGAAGGAGGACTGGGCTCCAGCATGGCTTCGATAGGGTCGGCCTTGGCTCTGATACCCAAGTTCAATGGCTTTAACATCCCCTTTGCAGAATGAGAGGAGGGACTGGAGAGTGCCTCGTGCCTGTACCAGGTCCTAACTTGGCTGATGGTAGAGCAGATATGATGATGGTAGAGGATGATACCATGATGACGCTGCCTAATGGAGAATGGGTCACTGTAGATTGTCACATCTGGAGGGCCTCTTTTGGGAGAAGTTACCGCTGCAGGAGCTGAGGCGGAGGTTCCTTGTTATGAAACAGCAGGATGATGAGAACATCACCCATTATGCGGTGGCTATACAGAAACTATGGAGGGACCTAAAGAAACGGGACATGCACAGCTGCACTGACATAACTGACTCTGATCACATGCTGAGGGATCCGTTTATAGCAGCCATGAAACCTGGACCAGTCTGGAGAGCCCTATATGAGAGGGTTAAAGCGTGACTACCACGACCTTTCGTGATGCGGTGGTGAACGTGGTTGCCCAAAAGCAAGAAGAGGCAGATTTAACTGTAGCAGTGACAAAAAAGTATGTACCTCAAAGAGGAGGCCCTGGTACCTGCACCACTTTCAGCCCTACAAATTGCACTAAGGATCCACCCTAGACATGGCTAGTGGCCACTGGCAGGTCCTGGTCTGAAACCAGGACTGAGAGAAGACTGCCTTCATCACACCCTTGGGAATGTTTGAGTTCAATCGGATGCCCTTTGGTCTCAGCAGTGCCCCCAGTACCTTCCAACATGTAATAGAAATTTCTGCTTTGAGACCGTGCTAACCTAGTTCATCGTCATCCTTTCCAAGACATTCGAGGACCACATCAAACATTGGGAACAGGTGTTAGTAAAGAACACCAAACACACCCGAGCCAGCAAGCTGGAATCTAAATGGGACTGTGCCCCATACCAGATAGGGAAGGGCAACCTTTCCCACCTGCCCCTGTCTTTGACTCAGTCTCTGATGGGCCCAACCCCATAAAGAAGCAGTTACACCAAAACATGTTGACCTTGTGTGCTGGGTAGTGATTGCCTAAAAGGACCTGCAGATGACCAGAAAGCTTTTGACTCCTCTGACCTTCCACCAATTCATGAGGCACTCACTAACTGGTTCCTGCCACCCCTTGTGCTTGAGTCTCCAGTGACCCTTAGCCAGATAGCTTTGATGTTGAGAGTTTGGGTGACCCAAAAACTCTGTCCAATGCCACAGACTGTACTGATCCAGGGGAGGAATCTACTTGGGACGCAGGGAAGGAAAACCAGACAACATGGATGACCCCTTGCCACCTATGGACCCCGAGTCACTACCTGAAGATGAACCCTCTGTGAAGTGACTCTACTGAAAGCCAAGAGAACCATGCGCCATGCGGCATAATCGTGGGCAACTTCCTCCAAGATTCTCTGATGATGTAGTTTGTGTTTATTGTTTTTACCTTGACCTGTTTTATCACCATGTTGTTGACACTTGATTATGTTGGATTGCCGAGGACAGCATCTGTTAAAGAGGGGGGAAGTGTTGCCAGGTGCAGTCTGCTCTCTCCACTGTAGATGGCACTCAACCTGAGTGGTACCATAGCCTGGAGAGGAAGTCAAGGGAAACATGGCTTCCTGGGTAAATGGAGCAGCGTTCCATTTGGATGGAGCAGCGTTCCGTTTGGCTACGCTACAGCTACTTGACCCTTGGTGGCCATCTTGGTTCAGCAGTGTCTTTATAAATCCCTCCCCCTGGGTTTTGGCATGCATTTTGTGAGTGGCTAGTGCAGGGACAGAGACCCCGCTTGTTAGGGAAAGCAACTAGTGGTAGGGAAACCTTCCAGATGAGTAGGGACAGGCTAGGTACTTGCTACCCTGGAAACAAGCCTCCCCGCCTGGGATTGGGCCAGCCAGGCCTCATTCCACCCACTGAGACAGACGCTGTCGGCATCTCTCTTCAGCCACATCTTTGAACTGAACTGAAATGACTGGAAAACATCCCCAGGACAGCAATAGCTGAAGTAAAATTGCTTTTGACTTCTGTCTCTTATTAAAGGGTAAAGTTGCCTGTGGATGGTGCCAAGTTGGCAGGTGACCCGACTGTCCAGACCAGGTCTAAGGAGGTACGGCAATTCACAAAGCAGCATTTGAAGTAGAACATTAACGACATGATATTCCAGACACAACCCAAGTCTGAGACACTGCAACCTCCTGCAGACTTTTATAATTTTCAGCTCCATCTTAATTGCCTCGGCACCCAAACTGTTCTTAAAGCCAGACACAAAAATGTAATATATTGCAGCTTACCAATTCCATGATTGGTGTCAGGGATCCCCTCGATCCCCGCCGCGTTGGTCCCGGCGCAGGCGCAGTATGCCGCCCGGCGCAGGGACTCGAGCACTGGTTCCGGGCCGGCCGCGGCGTTCGAGTTCGCGCATGCGCAGTAGAAGCCGCGGCCGCCCGCTGGGCACCAATGGCAGCGCAGGGCGGGATATTTAAACGACCCTGAGCTGTCATTCAGTGCCTTCTGGTCTTTCCTGCATTCTGAATCCTGTGAACCTGTACCCTGTAAGTTATTGACCCGGATTGAACCTGACCTTGCTGTTTTCGCCTGTTCTGACCCTTGCTTTGCCTGACCTCTCTCCTGAATGCCCCCTATTGGATTTGACCTGCTGTTGCTGACCTGGCGTGTGACCCGACCATTCTATGCCCGCTGCCTTGTACCTTGCCGCCCTCTCTGTTACCGACCCGGCCCGTCTGACCCTGCTCATCCATCCATCCATCCCGTGCAGTGGGGTCTTCTGACCTCCTCACATCAGACTCTTCCCCGTGGGAGCCCCTTGCGCATACTACTACCACTGACGGACGCACCCGGTAGTCACGACCTGGTCTCAGGGAGCTCCAAGTCCATCCCCACCATCAGGGGCCCTGGTGAACAAGCACCCTGGGACTTAGACTCCGTGCGCTGGGGACGCCTATTCAGTGGAGTGCTAGTAGTACCGCCGGGCGGTCCCTTACAGTACCAGAAGGCCATGACTGAGTCTAGAGGAGGTCCCTCGCCGCTGGAGGAGATCTGCAGGCACCTATCCAATTTGACACAGGCCGTATCGGCCTTGCAGGATAGATGTCAGCAGATTGAAACTCAATTCCAGGCCTGCACTATATCCGTTCCTGCCCCACAGGCCGCGGTCCCCACACCTCCAGCAGCCCCTGTGCTGGTGTCTGGGGCACTCGCACCACTCCCGGCGGCCGACCCCCGAGTACCCTTACCAGAACGTTTCCACGGGGACCGCACACGGTTCAGAGCATTCCGCGAGTCCTGCCTCCTCTATTTTGAGCTACAACCCCGAACCTTCGTGACTGAATCCGTGAAGGTGGGGTTCGTCATATCCCTCCTGCAGAGTGAACCCCAAGACTGGGCCCATCGATTACGGGGAAAAAATGACCCTCACCTTGGTTCGGTTGACAGTTTTTTTGATGCTATGGCCATCCTTTATGATGACCCGCAGCGGGCAGCTTCTGCTGAAGCTACTCTGTACACACTCCGGCAAGGCCGCCGAGCGGCGGAGGAGTACGCATCTGAATTTAGGCGGTGGATGGGGGATACTCGCTGGAACGAGTTCGCACTCCTGCATCAGTTCCGTGTTGGCCTATCAGACGGCCTGAAAGACGAGCTCGCCCGGGTGGAGGTACCTGAAACTTTAGAGGACCTAATAGCACTGACCATTAAAATTGACCGTAGACTGCGGGAACGCAGGTTTGAGAGGTCCGGCCAGGGTCATGGAAATCCCTGGGGATCATTTCAGGGTCCCAGTCAAACACCTAGGCCAGTCATCCAAAACCGGCCACCTGGAGACAACCCCGAACCCATGCAGCTCGGCCTGGCACGGCCTAAACTATCCCCAGAGGAACATCTGCGCAGACGATCCCAGAACCTGTGCCTCTATTGTGGAGAAGCTGGTCATATGGCGCGTTCCTGCCCGCAGAAACTGAGTAAGTGCACCTCTTCTTCCTTATCCCTTGGCAATGTTGGTCCATCCCAATACTTAGTGGTGCCCCTTTCCTTTCAGCTTCCAGAAAGGACCGTGGAAGTATGGGCCATAATTGACTCTGGGGCATGCAGCTGCTTCGTGGATATTAATTTTGCTCACCAGCAGGGTATTCCCCTTCAATTGAAACAAAAGGGGTTCAATATTTATTTGGCCGACGGTTCCCGAATAAAATCGGGGGTAGTGAACCAGGAAACCCCCTCCATCACCACTGTCATTGCCGGCCAGCACCAGGAACTCCTCCGCCTGGATGCTATAGCTTCACCCCTCTTCCCAGTCATTCTGGGGCTCCCATGGTTACGGGCCCATAACCCCCAGATTGACTGGGAAACCGGAGTAATCACGTTCCCTTCCCCATACTGTCGGATATACTGCCGCACTTCGGGCCCGGGGACCCCCCAAATCCTCCTGTGCTCTGAGGTGGAAGCTGAATTAAAACAAGTAATCCCTGCGGCCTACCATGGGTTTCTAGATGTGTTCAGCAAACGGGGAGCTGATACTCTACCCCCCCACCGCCCTTATGACTGCCCCATTGACCTGTTACCCGGCTCAGAAATTCCTTTTGGGCGAATCTTCCCCCTTTCAGAGCCCGAATTGGGGGCCCTAAAGGAATATATCGAGGACAGCCTCCAGAAGGGGTTCATCCGCCACTCCACTTCACCGGCGGGGGCGGGAATCTTCTTTGTTGAAAAGAAGGACAAAACCTTAAGGCCATGTATCGATTACAGGGAATTGAACAGGGTCACGATAAAAAACCGTTACCCACTACCGTTAGTACCTGAACTGTTCCAAAGTTTAAAGTCAGCAGTAGTTTTTACCAAGCTGGATCTGAGGGGGGCGTACAACTTGATTCGCATAAGGGAGGGGGACGAGTGGAAGACGGCCTTCCGCACCCGCTTCGGTCATTTTGAATATCTGGTCATGCCGTTCGGGTTGTGTAATGCTCCGGCCACGTTTCAACATTTTGTAAATGATATTTTTAGAGATTTTCTGGATGTCTTTGTGATCGTTTATTTAGACGACATTCTGATTTTTTCCCCGTCTCTGGGGGAACACAGAATACATGTAGCAAAAGTATTGGGGCGGCTGCGGCAGCATGGGTTGTACGCCAAGGCAGAAAAATGTTGTTTTGAACAATCCAGCATTGCCTTCTTGGGCCTGATTATCTCCACCGCGGGGGTCGCGATGGATCCCCAGAAGGTCGCTGCAATACTGGATTGGCCTGAACCCACAGACAGAAAAGGCGTCCAGCGATTCATCGGCTTTGCAAATTTTTACCGGAAGTTCATCAAGAACTTCTCGGGTCTGGTCTCCCCCATTACTCAGCTAACCAAGCTGGGGACCCGATTCAGATGGACACCAGAAGCGCAGGAAGCTTTCGATGCCTTAAAGAAGCTGTTCACTTCGGCACCCATTTTGGGTCACCCAGACGCCGCTCTGCCCTACATCTTGGAGGTAGATGCATCGGAGAATGCGGTAGGCTCCATCCTCTCCCAACGAAAAGGCACCAAGGAACTGCTCCACCCGGTAGCGTTCTTCTCACGGAAACTGACCCCAGCGGAGAGGAACTATGATATCGGTGACCGTGAGCTACTAGCGATCAAAACGGCGTTAGAGGAATGGAGGTACCTGCTGGAAGGTGCGGTGCACCCCATCTTAATATTTACTGACCATAAGAACTTAGAGTATCTGAGAACTGCCAAGCGTCTACGCCCGCGACAGGCGAGATGGGCACTATTCTTTTCAAGATTCAACTTCCATATTACGTACCGGCCGGGATCAAAGAACACTAAGCCGGATGCGTTATCACGGATGTACGAAGACGCCAAGAAGACCCCCTCGGCAGCCGAGACCGCGCGAGTCTTCATTCGTGAGGTAGTCAGGTTGCATGGGGTCCCCGAAGACATTGTCTCGGACCGAGGGGTCCAGTTCACGTCCAGATTCTGGAGAGCACTGTGCAAAGCCCTGGACATCAAATTATCTCTCTCTTCTGCGTTCCACCCTCAAACTAACGGTCAAACCGAAAGGACCAATCAGACCTTAGAGCAATATTTGAGATGCTATACCTCATTTACTCAAGATGACTGGCTGCCACTTCTTCCTTTAGCGGAATTTGCGTATAACAACGCCCGCCACTCAGCAACAGGGCAGTCCCCGTTCTTCGCCAACTATGGCTTTCACCCAGTCTTCCTCCCGGATTTGGTGTCGGAATGCCCAGTACCAGCAACACAAGATGTGGTAACGTTCTTCGCTGCGAACAATGAGAAGCTTCAAGTGGCCATCAGTCGGGCCCAGGAAGACTACAGGAAAGCATTCAACAGGAAACGGAGAGGAGATCTGGTATTGCGGCCTGGAGAGAAGGTTTGGCTGGCGACGTCCAATCTAAAGATGCTTTGCCCATCGAAGAAATTGGGACCCAAATTTATAGGCCCCTTCTGCATTAAACGGATGGTTAACGAAGTAGCCTATGAACTCGCCCTCCCTGACACGCTCAAGATCCACCCGGTCTTTCATGTGTCCCTTCTGAAGCCTGTGGTCCCAGATGCCTTCCCTGACCGGGAATCTAGACCCCCGGAAGCGGTAACGGTCGAAGGAGAAGAAGAATTTGAGGTTGAAACAATCCTGAAGTGTCGAAGGAGGGGAGGCCAGACCCAATTCCTTATCAAATGGAAGGGCTATGGTCCTGAGGACAATTCTTGGGAACCAGCCCATAATGTCCATGCACCCAGACTTGTCCGGAGGTTCTTTCGCGATCACCCGTGGTGGAGAGATCGGATGGGCATCCGGAGGTTGCCCGTAGGGGGGGGGCAATGTCAGGGATCCCCTCGATCCCCGCCGCGTTGGTCCCGGCGCAGGCGCAGTATGCCGCCCGGCGCAGGGACTCGAGCACTGGTTCCGGGCCGGCCGCGGCGTTCGAGTTCGCGCATGCGCAGTAGAAGCCGCGGCCGCCCGCTGGGCACCAATGGCAGCGCAGGGCGGGATATTTAAACGACCCTGAGCTGTCATTCAGTGCCTTCTGGTCTTTCCTGCATTCTGAATCCTGTGAACCTGTACCCTGTAAGTTATTGACCCGGATTGAACCTGACCTTGCTGTTTTCGCCTGTTCTGACCCTTGCTTTGCCTGACCTCTCTCCTGAATGCCCCCTATTGGATTTGACCTGCTGTTGCTGACCTGGCGTGTGACCCGACCATTCTATGCCCGCTGCCTTGTACCTTGCCGCCCTCTCTGTTACCGACCCGGCCCGTCTGACCCTGCTCATCCATCCATCCATCCCGTGCAGTGGGGTCTTCTGACCTCCTCACATCAGACTCTTCCCCGTGGGAGCCCCTTGCGCATACTACTACCACTGACGGACGCACCCGGTAGTCACGACCTGGTCTCAGGGAGCTCCAAGTCCATCCCCACCATCAGGGGCCCTGGTGAACAAGCACCCTGGGACTTAGACTCCGTGCGCTGGGGACGCCTATTCAGTGGAGTGCTAGTAGTACCGCCGGGCGGTCCCTTACAGTTGGTGAGTACATTCGTATTCTTTTTTTTTTTCTTTTTTACACCCTTCCTTTTTGAATTTTGAAAGTCGAACATTCTTCCTATTCTATTCGAAATTTGAATTTCAAATCTCGGAAGACAGCTATATTCTTTCTATTTTATTCTATTTATTTCTATTCTATTCTTCTCTATTCCTTCATTTTCTATTCTATGCTTTTAATTTCTTTTCTATTCTATTCTGGTATATTCTATTCTATTCTTTTCTATTCTATGCTTTTAATTTCTTTTCTATTCTGGTTTATTCTATTCTTTTCTAAATTTGAATTTCGGAAGATGGCTAACACTAATGCACAGAGTCTTAGAAGGAAATCAGCAACAGTCAGTAAATATGTTTACATTTCGAATTCGTTTTCTAAATCAACTTTGTTTTCAAATTCGTTTTAAATTCATTTTGAACTCAGATAATTTGTTATTTTAGAAAAAATTTAGATTCGTTTTTTCGGATTTGATTATTCATGTGAATCAAAAACTCAGATACTTTTTTTTTTTCTTTCTTTCCTCACCTTTTTTTTGTTCCTTTTCTCTTTTTTCTTGTTGTTTGGAATAGTAGAGTCACTAATTGCCATTGATATTCCAACTATGTACGATTTTGGTCAAGGTGTTAGTTTACCTATGTTGTTCTACATTTTATTGCTGTTTTCTTGACCGATTGACATATATTTGCTGACATTATTGTCTACTCTGTATTACTAGAAAATGTTAATAAAGATTGATTACAAAAAAAAAAAAGAAACTAGGATATATCTGAATAATGAAAATTTTGTGCAAATTTCGATTTGGAAAGAAACGAACATGTCTAAGGTTGAGAAAACTGGTCTTCCGGTTTTCTATGGGTGTAACGGGACCGACCCAGACTGCGCTTGGGTACTTCCGTTAGAATCAGGGGCGGACTGACCATTTGGAAACTCGGGCACTGCCCGAGGGCCCGGGGTCAGTAGGGGGCCCCATGAGATGCCCCTGGTACCTTTTTCATAGGCTTTTTTGAGTTTGGGCAAGGACACAGGGGCCCCATGATCCCCTATTGCCCGGGGGCCCCATGAGTTGTCAGTCCGCCCCTGGTTAGAATACCGCTTCCCTGTCCGAACACCGACCACAGACACCACAGCCGACCATACAAGACTAGAGGACACCAGTCTTGAAGTAAACCAGGAGGTAGACTAGTTTATTTGAACACAGATACAAGATATATACACTCAGGGGACAATCCCCCCTCCCTACATAATGACACAGGGCGGGGCAATCTACATTTAGTAACAAGAGACACACCAACAGACAGTTCCATCAGGAGGGAGGGCTGCTGGAGACACCCCCCCACCAAGCCAATACACATAAACACATACATCCCATAATAGCTTTCTCCCAAGCAAGACACACAATAGAACAATGAGATGCAACCACATAACATCAAACAATCAACAACCCCCCCACCCCAATATTAAGAAAGATCACCCTGTACCCCTAACAGGCACAGGGTGATTTACACATAAGAGGGATATGGGGAGCTGAGAAAGGGGTCTCCCCACCTCTCCAAAGTGAGCTTGGTTCCATGGGCCCCCCACCCAAAGTGACTCCCGTCACAAAAGGCATTCAAAAGATTTAGAGTCTTGGGAGGGATGAAACCTTTTATCCCTTTTCTAGTTCTTGTTAAGGTCCTACCTTTTCACAGAGACTGTGCGGCTTCATGTACTGGCGTCCATCTTGGGTTCCTGCAGAGCATGGTGGGAGTCTTTTATGCCTTCAGGTCTCTGAGGTCCATCCCCCAGAGGGGAGTGGCTGAGTACATATATGCCTGTGGTCCGCACATGCTCTTTGCACTTGTGTTTTTGTCTGCTACAGCTCTGTGTATACTCTCGTGACTCTTCTGGTATCTGACTCGGCTTGTGACTAGACCATTCTCTGTGTTTTCCTTCGATCTGACCTTCTGTTCCTGAACCCGGCCCGTGACCTGTGATTCTCTGTCTACTGTTCTGTACCATTTTGTCCCGTTGTTGTCGACCCGGCCTGGCTGACTACGCTATTGTCATTCTTACCAGCTACACGCCATTGGCGGCGGCCATTACCGCAGCCAGGGTGTCTCGGGGGCCGCGACCTGGCTCCTGGCTGCGTCAAGTCCATCCCCACCATCAGGGGCCCTGGTGAAGGGCAGCCTGGGACTTAGACTCGGCGCCCTGAGGGACTTCGGTCTGTTGGTGGTGGTTGTCGTCAGTCAGTGCGTTACCCTGCCACTAGGCCTACCTGTCCGTTCCACAGCCCTGCCCTGACAGTTCTTACTGAAGTTCAACATGCTGAGTGTGTACACACCCGCTATAATCAAGGGCATAGCAGTAGTTAGGGCTCCACCCGGGAGACAGGAGGTCACTGCCCAGAAGCCAGTGTGGGGGGTCAGGGCAGCAGGGAGCTGCGAGAGGTACAGGCTTGTAAGGTCTAAGCTTGAGGCCTGAGCAGCAGCCAAACTATTTGTTTTGTAAAACTTTTTATTTTCTACTGAAATAAAAGTGGACCATCAAGCCCTGAAATATCTAAACTGGCTGGTTTTAAACTCACTGGAAAGCACTACACTTGAGCAAAGATTTGCCTCCAACCATGGAAGCAACAAACCCAAAACTCATCCTTCTTCTGCATCAATGTCCGTATATTTAGTACAATGTGGTGGATATCATGTCAATGATGTCTATGTTGGCCAGTGTTTCTCAACTCCAGTCCTCATGGACCCCCAACAGGTCATGTTTTCAGGATTTCCCTCAGATGAAACAGCTGTGGTAATTACTAAGGCAGTGAAACTGATCAAATCACCTGTGCAAAATAATGGAAATCCTGAAAACATGACCTGTTGGGGGTCCATGAGGACTGGAGTTGAGAAACACTGATGTTGGCACATGTTGGGCTGACTTTCTTGAGGTGCATATTTGTTCCAAGTGTGACAGTGTGGCGATCTGTCACGATATAAAAAGGATATTTCACCTGGAATTCTGAACAAGGCAGGTTGAGGGGCTCCAGTTTACTTGTTTGATGGAAAGGAAAGTGGCTTTTCACTTTCCTCATGTCTTTGTAAAGTCCATTTTGGGACCTGGAGCCTGGAGATTTCAAAGTGATTTGGGAGGGATGAAATCTCCAATCCTTGGACCAGGTTTTGGGGATGGCCAGGAGACTGATTGGTCGGGTGTGTATGGCTCTCTTCTAGAGTCAGGACCAGGGTTCTGGGCTCCACCCCGGCAGACAGGAGGTCATTGCCCAGGAGGCCTCCACCTAGGAGAGATGGAAGCCAGAGCAGCAAGGGGCAAAAAGCCATTTAGGAAGGAGTCTGCAGGAGGAAGCTGTGAGCCTGAAGTGGAAGGCCAGAGCGGCAGAATTGTGTGTACAAGCCAGGCGGCTAAATATCTGGGGGGGGGGGGGGGGTTTTGAAGAGTGAAATGCAGAAAACCCCTGTGAGGGAAAGTTATGGAACTTTCTTTTAAATAAAATTGGGCTAAAATGGCCCTTAAAAAAGAAGAAGGTGAGTGGCTGTGTGCTTTAAAGCTCCACCATTTGACGCACGTTCTCACACAAGTCAGAGACTCAAAAAGTATCGAAGCCTCAATTTTAGGATAAAAGCCAGGAAACAGGAAATTTCAGATGAATATCAGTAATGGAAGCCTCATAGTTCTCTCAGGAAAAAGGACTCTTCCATGACTAGTGAACAAGAGATAGGCTAATCAAGACCCACTACACCACCATTTTACTCTTCCACATACCCACCCCTTATAAACTATCATTAACCACATGCCGCCCAGCCACTGTAAAAATACGGCGGCACGGCTGGGCAAAAGCACGTTTTAAAACGTGTGTTTAGTAAACAGGAAGAGGGCGCGCGCGAGGCGCGCCGCCGCCCTACCTGTGCCGCCGATCACAGCTGCGGATGTAAGTCGCTGGGTCACAGGTGGTCGTTACCGGCTATGTCCCGGCGATCGGCGGCAATCACTGACAGAGAGCACAGCTGCAGTAGCTGTGCTTTCTGTCAGTTCCCTGACAGCTCCAGGACACGCTGATCGGGACAAAAGAGTTTCTCTCTCCCGATCAGCGGTGTCCCGTGCAGTACACACCCCGCCCCCTAGTAAAACACTCCCCTCACACAGTTAACCCTTTCCCTGACTAATAAACTTAACCCCTTCCTCCCCAGTGCCATTAGTACAGTGTCAGTGTTTTTTTTTTTTGCACTGATCACTGTATTGGTGTCACTGGGGATGTCAGTGACCCCCAAGTCAGTTCCCCCCCCCAGTGTCAGAATGTCCGCCGCAGTCCCGCCATAAGTCGCTGATCGCCGCCATAAGTCACTGATCGCCGCCATTATTAGTATAAAAAAAAACTAAAAATCCCAGTATCTTTCCCGCCATTTGTAAACGCTATATCTTTCACGTAAACCAATTAATTTACACGTATTGGGTTTTTTTTTTTTAGGAAAGATGTCGCAGAATGCATTTTGGCCGAAATTTATGACTAAAGTTGATTTTTACATTTTTTTTTATTGGAAATGTTTTATAGCAAAAAGTCCAAAATATTGTTTTTTTTCCTCCAAAATTGTTAGCCTTTTTTTTTATAGCGCAAAAAATTAAAACCGCACAGGCGATCAAATACCACCGAAAGAAAGCTCAATTTGTGGGAAAAAAAAGAATGTAAATTTCATTTATGTACCGTATTGCATGACCGCGCAATTGTCCGTTAAACTAGCGCAGCGCTGTATAGCAAAAAAATGGCGTAAATTGCAGTATCTATACCAGCAATGGGCAAACTACGGCCCGGCGGACCTTTTAATCCGGCCCGCGGAGCGTGGCAAACATCGGCTGTCAGAATGTGTGTAGGCGGGGCAGCGTGACGAACGTGAGGGGAGCTAGGCTCCTCTCACAGTCCGCCCTGAAGACCGGAACGGCGCGGGAACACGGCGAGAGGAACGCGCGGAGCAAAGGTAAGTGAATTGACACAGGGGGGACTTGGGGACTTAATATGGGGGATGAATTAATATGGGGAATGAATTACTATGGGGGATGAATTACTATATGGGGGATGAATTACTATATGGGTGATGAATTACTAAATGGGGGATGAATTACTATGGGGGATGAATTACTATATGGGGGATGAATTACTATATGGGGGATGAATTACTATGGGGGATTAATTACTATGGGGGATGAATTACTATATGGGGGATGAATTACTATGGAGGATGAATTACTATGGGGGATGAATTACTATGGGGGATGAATTACTATATGGGGGATGAATTACTATATGGGGGATTATTTACTATATGGGGGATGAATTACTATATGGGGGATGAATTACTATGGGGGATTAATTACTATGGGGGATGAATTACTATATGGAGGATGAATTACTATATGGGGGATGAATTACTATAGGGGGGATGAATTACTATGGGGGATGAATTACTATATGGGGGATGAATTACTATATGGGGGATGAATTACTATATGGGGGATGAATTACTATGGGGGATGAATTACTATATGGGGGATGAATTACTATGGGGGATGAATTACTATGGGGGATGAATTACTATATGGGGGATGAATTACTATGGGGGATGAATTACTATATGGGGGATGAATTACTATATGGGGGATGAATTACTATGGGGGATGAATTACTATGGGGGATGAATTACTATATGGGGGATGAATTACTATGGGGGATGAATTACTATGGGGGATGAATTACTATATGGGGGATGAATTACTATGGGGGATGAATTACTATATGGGGGATGAATTACTATATGGGGGATGAATTACTATATGGGGGATGAATTACTATAGGGGGGATGAATTACTATGGGGGATGAATTACTATATGGGGGATGAATTACTATATGGGGGATTAATTACTATATGGGGGATTAATTACTATGCTTACTATGGGGGAATATTACTATACTTACTATGGATGACACATACACATCATTCATCTACTCTTGGTCCGGCCCCCGGGTCCAATATATGAGCCCATTGCGGCCCTCAAGTCAAAAAGTTTGCCCACCCCTGATCTATACCATAGTTTGTAGACGCTATAACTTCCACACAAAGCAATCAATATACACTTATTGGGATTTTTTTTTTACCAAAAACATGGAGCAGAATACATTTTGGCCTAAATTTATAACCAACTTTGAGTTTACTATATATTTTTTATAGCTGAAAGTAAAAAATATTGTTTTTCTTCAAAATTTTTGGCCTTTTTTTGTTTATAGCGTTAAAAATAAAAAGCGCACAGGTGATCAAATACCACCGAAAGAAAGCTCTATTTGTGTGAAAAAAAGGACGTAAATTTCGTTTGGGTGCAGCATTGCATGACCGCGCAATTATCAGTTGAATTAGTGCAGCGCCGAGTAGCAAAAAGAGGCGTGGTCATTAAGGGGGGTAAATCCTCTGGAGGTCAAGTGGTTAAAGGAAAACATAACACCGATTGGAGTAAATGGCCATCGCGGCCTTTTATTAACACTTCAACTTAATACACAAAAACATTCCTTAAAACAGGAACACAAAGTCAAAGTTGTTGGTCTTCGAAGGCACCAGAACAGAACCGATATCCACCTGCGGAACCCATATTACACTAGGCTTCCAGCCGCACGGCACCGGCTCGGAGACAAACATACCATCCGCAGTGCAGAACCACCACCTTCCAGTTAAACCTCGGTTAACCGGAATGCCCCCGGGCACACCATACCAACGATGGGTCCCAAACAGGGGTGGACTGACCATTTGAAAACTCGGGCACTGCCCGAGGGCCCGGGATCAGTAGATGCCATGAGATGCCCCTGGTACCTTTTTCATAGGCTTTTTTGAGTTTGGGCAAGGACACAGGGGCCCCATGATCCCCTATTGCCTGGGAGCCCCATGAGTTGTCAGTCCGCCCCTGGTCCCAAACAGGGGCGGACTGACCATTTGGAAACTCGGGCACTGCCCGAGGGCCCGGGGTCAGTAGGGGGCCCCATGACATGCCCCTGGTACCTTTTTCATAGGCTTTTTTGAGTTTGGGAAAAGACACAGGGGCCCCATGATCCCCTATTGCCTGGGGGCCCCATGAGTTGTCAGTCCGCCCCTGGTCCCAAACCATTCTCTTTAACTTCAAAATAAGTGCCGCCTCCAAAGACCAACAACTGCCCACGAACCTGAATAAAACCCCCCAGGGGATTGACAAAATACCCACACGGAAACAAGGGAGGGCGGGAGGGAAGCTCTCTCTCTGCCGTCTTCACCACAATGCTTGGCGACCCTCCCCATTCACACCAAAAGATGGAAAAGACCCCACCATCCACCCCCCAGCTACCAATCAGGTAACATCCCATACCCTTAAAACCCTCCTCGTACTTTCTGAACCCTTTCCTGTCTTTTTTAACCACTCTCGGCCTCGTCATGTCTGCCCTGCGCTCTTTTCTTTTCGTTTCCCTTCGCTACGGGCATCTCTTTTTGGGTGACGAGTAGCTGTGATGGTCTGGAAAACCGGTAAGTCAATGTCCCTCAGCCGACTTTTTGAGGCCAGAAAACACGGCTTCACATCCCAAAGCCTTTCCTTATTCTACTGAAAATGGAAATTCCTCTGATAATTAAATGACGTCAAAGGATCGAGGATCAGAAAACCTGTCCTCTGTTGGGTGTAACAATCACAGGTGGATCACGAAGAGCTCAAAACGAGGAAGAAGGAAATACGTGAGACGGATAATATTTGTTTTGCTCTGTAACAATATATAATAGGTTTCTCAGTCTGTAGGCGTGGCAATACCCAAAACATCCTATAATAACCCCTGTATAGTAATTACGAGGGAATGTAGACAGTGTTCTAGCATAACAATACTTTTCCTAAAGTCTTTCAAAGCTCTAGTCAAGAGAAAGGGTGCTAATTCCTTGGCGAAATCAGCCTAGTAAAGTCTGGCCCAGGGGCGGACTGACCATTTGGCCACTCAGGCACTGCCCGAGGGCCCGGGGTCAGTAGGGGGCCCCATGAGATGCCGCTGGTACCTTTAATTGGCTTTTTCATAGGCTTTTTTTTAGCTGTGGGTGAGGACACAGGGGCCCCATGATCCCCATGAGTTGTCAGTCCGCCCCTGGTCTGACTTGTACATGATGGATTCTGCTTGGTTCCTACGGGGTACCTTGAATACGGGCGAAATACCTACCTATATCCTGTGACTTTTTCTTCATACTCGCCTAGTTTTGTCCTGCCTCTGTGCTGCCTGGGTCTCTGTTCTCATGCCACCATTTTTAAAATGTCCATGATACTGCCCCTGGGCGTTATGAAGAGCATGACGTCATCCCGTGCCATACAACACTACAGGCATCTGTTGGAGTTAAAAAAAAACTTCCATGAGATCTCACGAGATTATTTCAGTTATGAGATTTCCCAGAAGGCAATGTTCATGATACTGCGCATGGGCGATATGAAGAGCATGTGTCAGGAATGGACTTGCCAATAGTGGTGGGACTCACCTGCCTTGTGGGCTGCAGTACCAGGGCTGGCCAGCGGGTGCTCTCAACAACCAGAGGCTCACTCCTGCAATGAGCCATCACCTGAGGCTGATTGCAGGTGGTGTATTTAAGGGATGGTCAGACCTGCAGTCAGTGCCTTGTTGTACTGTTTGCTTGGCCCTGGTTTCCTGATCCTGTTACTACTGTCCTGACGCTGCCTGAACTCTGCCTGTACTGACCTCGGCTAGTCCTGACCACTCTCCCGCCTGCTCCTGGTACTCCGTTTGCCCGTTTGCTACCGACCTGGCCTGCCTGACTACTCTTGTATTGTATGTTTGTTATCTGTGGGTGGTTTGGTTCAGTTTGTTTGCACTGCGTTTGTATTGTTAGTCTTAATAAATTATATTATTTACTATATCTGAAGCCTGCGTTTCCCTGTGTCAGTCCACACACTTCTGGTCATACCCGCATCCCTGACAGCATGACGTCATCACGTGCCATACAATACTACAGGTATCTGTTGGAGGGGAAAAAAAACCTTCCCCAAGATTTCATGAGCTGAGTTTAGTTATGGGATTTCCCAGAAGGCAATGTCCATGATACTGCCCATGGGTGATATGAAGAGCATGACATCATCTCGTGCCGTACAACGCTACAGGTATCTGCTGGAGATAAAAAAAACATTCCCGAAGATCACACAAGATTAGTTTAGTTCTGTGATTTCCCAGAAGGCAATGTTCATGATACTGCGCATGGGTGATGTGAAGAGCATGACGTCACCTTGTGCCATACAACACTACAGCTATCTGTTGGAGATAAAAAAAACCTTCCCCAAGATTTCATGAGATTAGTTCAGTTATTGGATTTCCCAGAAGGCAGTGTCTAAAATACTGCCCTTGGGCGATATGAAGAGCATGACGTCATCTCGTGACGTACAACACTACAGACATCTGTTGGAGGAAAAAAACCTTCTACGAGATCTCACGAGATTAGTTCAGTTATGGGATTTCCCAGAAGGCAATGTCCATGATACTGCGCATGGACGATATGAAGAGCATGACGTCATCTCGTGCCATACAACACTACAGGCATCTGTTGGAGGAAAAAAAACCTTCACCAAAATCTCATGAGATTAGTTCAGTTATTGGATTTCCCAGAAGGCAGTGTCTAAAATACTGCCCTTGGGCGATATGAAGAGCATGACGTCATCTCGTGCCATACAACACTACAGGCATCTGTTGGAGGAAAAAAAACCTTCACCAAAATCTCATGAGATTAGTTTAGTTATGGGATTTCCCAGAAGGCAATGTCCATGATACTGCGCATGGGCAATATGAAGAGCATGACGTCATCTCGTGCCGTACAATGCTACAGGTATCTGTTGGAGATAGAAAAAACCTTCCCCAAGATCACACAAGATTAGTTTAGTTCTGGGATTTCCCAGAAGGCAATGTGTGTTACTGCCTGCACCATGCTGCACCTTCCCCCATGTTTGTCCGGAGAGCTAGCAGAACAGAGATGAGGACTGAGCCACAGACAGTCGCTGTGTCATTGGACCAGAGCTGGGGAGACCCGTGCCTACGCCAGAGAGGACAGAGTCCGCAAGGACCAGAATTGAGGGACGGAGCCTTGTGAGAGCCTGTTCATGAAGATCTGATCATGAGGACCGAGTCACCTGATCCTGGGTACCTGAAGACAGCAGACCGCCAAGTGACCTGGACTGGATACCTCTGTACCAGGAGTGGCGAGCTGAACCATGTGTGCCTATCTCAACACTGACACAATTAATGCAATAGAGACTGCTCCTTGCTCTAAAAAGGAAAGCTTCTCATGCTCCACCATACAGAAGGGCCCCAACGAAAGCTGGCTAATACTGACAATTAGGTGCCAGGTACTTGTAGTCACCTCCAGGGGTACCTCTTTGTCAGGAATGCTTACACCCCCTGACTACTGGGGCTGTATGCACACAAGGACATTTAATTTCTGAATTAGTTAATGCCGATACTTTTAACCCTGTTTGCACCAGTTAAGATTGGGTTCAGCATTTCTACAGTTCAGTTGACTGCCATCTTATGGGTCAGTGAAGCCGGCGTGAAGAATTTCCTTTTGTCATATTCGGTATGTTGAAGCAATTCGTTTTTGGAATTCGTTTTCGTATCTTCAGCATTTGTCTCGTGTATATATATTCGTAGGTCTGGGTGGATTCGAAAAATTTAGCAGTATATCGAAACTATTCTAAAGGATTCAATATCTTTTCTTGCTAGTCCAACCCACCAAGAGAAATGGCACGAGCTGATTGAATATCGACTGGCATCACATGATCCGACATTGAATTCATTTCCCCAATGGGACTGAACTACTATCGCATCATGTGACACCATCCCAATGAAAAGAATGCATTTAATAATTTCGTTTTAACTTTTTTTCAGATTCGTTCACATCCATTTCTATGTCCATTCGGAGATTTGTATACATCCGAATCTCCGAAAATCGATTTGTAACGAAACTCACATGTCTGCTATGGAGTGGTACCATACTAATGCTTAAAGATGAATTCCAACTTTCTTTTCACTAATAAAATTAATGGAATGAACAATCCCAACATAGATCAGACCTCTGTGCCATGTCACTCTGTTGTCTGCAGTTCCCTGATATTTTGGGTTTAGTTGTTGCTGCGTGTCATGTGACACTCTGGATATCATGATAGACTCTGTTCCTTCCACTGACACCAATGATGGGGCACTATTCCTCCCACTGATACCAATGATGGGGCGCTATTCCTCCCACTGACACCAATGATGGGGCACTATTCCTCCCACTGACACCAATGATGGGGCACTATTCCTCCCACTGACACCAATGATGGGGCACTATTCCTCCCACTGATACCAATGATGGGGCGCTATTCCTCCCACTGACACCAATGATGGGGCACTATTCCTCCCACTGACACCAATGATGGGGCACTATTCCTCCCACTGACACCAATGATGGGGCACTATTCCTCCCACTGACACCAATGATGGGGCACTATTCCTCCCACTGACACCAATGATGGGGCACTATTCCTCCCACTGATACCCATGATGGGGCACTATTCCTCCCACTGACACCGATGATGGGGCACTATTCCTCCCACTGACACCGATGATGGGGCACTATTCCTCCAACTGACACCAACGATGGGGCACTATTCCTCCCACTGACACCTATGATGGGGCACTATTCTTCCCACTGACACCAATGATGGAGCACTATTCCACCCACTGATACCAATGATGGGGTATTATTCTTCCAAATGACACCAATGATGGAGCACTATTCCACCCACTGATACCAATGATGGGGTACTATTCCTCCCACTGATACCAATGATGGGGCACTATTTGTCCGAATGACACCAATGATGGGGCACTATTCCCCCCACTGACACCAATGATGAGACACTCTTCCTCCCACTGACACCAATGATGGGGCACTATTCCTCCCACTGACACCAATGATGGGGCACTATTCATTCCACTGACACCAATGATGGGGCACTATTTCTCCCACTGATACCAATGATGGGACACTATTCCTCCCACTGACACCATGATGGTGCATTATTCCTCCACTGACACCAATGATGGGGCACTATTCCTTCCACTGATACCAATGATGGGGCACTATTCCTCCCACTGACACCAATGATGGGCACTATTCCTCCCACTGACACCAATGATGGAGCACTATTCCTCCCACTGACACCAATGATGGGGCACTATTCCTCCCACTGGCACCAGTGATGGGGCACTATTCCTCCCACTGACACCAATGATGGAGCACTATTCCTCCCACTGACACCAATGATGGGGCACTATTCCTCACACTCACACCTATGATGGGGTATTAATTTGTCCACTGATACCAATGATAGGGCACTATTCCTCCCACTAACACCAATGATGGGGCACTATTACAACCGTGACAGACTGATGACACCAGAAATCTTAAGTGACATAGTTGTGCGCTGGAGCGATTGTGGCGTAAAACCAAATCTCACCAAGCTTTCACCCGATATAAATTTGCTTTGTTAACCTACAGTTCCTCCCTCCATGCTGCCAAACAAGCCTACTTTGTCACTCTCATCGATACCTTGTCATCCAGTCCTCGTCATCTCTTTTCTACTTTTAACTCTCTACTTTCTCCACCTCCAACTCACTCACTGCTTATGAGATTGCAAATCATTTCAAAAACAAGATTGACGCAATTCGTAGGGACATCTCCACTGCACAGACATCCATCCCACTTAGCATACCTTGTACTAAACCTCCCTCAACACTTTCCTCTTCTGACCTTCCTACTACTGAAGAGGTCACTAAGGTCTTCTCAGAAGTCCGTCTCACTACCTGCCCCCTGGATCCTGTCCCCTCACAACCACTATGGTCATCCTCTTCTTCCATCCTATGCTCCCTCACTCACATCTTCAATCTCTCCCTCTCTACTGGTGCCTTCCCCTCCCCTCTAAAGCATGCGCTCATCACACCCATACTTAAAAAGCCCTCCCTGGACCCCACCAACCTGAACAACTTAAGACCCATCTCCCTGCTGCCATTTACCTCTAGCCTCCTAGAACGCTTAGTCTACAATCACCTGAGCTCCTCCCACCTCACCGACAACAACCTTCTTCACCCTTTACAGTCTGGCTTTCACTCACTACACTCCACTGAGACTGCCCTACTAAACCTCACTAATGATCTACTAACTGCTAAAACCAATGGCCACTACTCCATACTCATCCCAACCAATGGCCACTACTCCGTACTCATCCCAACCAATGGCCACTACTCCGTACTCATCCCAACCAATGGCCACTACTCCGTACTCATCCCAACCAATGGCCACTACTCCGTACTCATCCCAAGCAATGGCCACTACTCCGTACTCATCCCAAGCAATGGCCACTACTCCGTACTCATCCCAACCAATGGCCGCTACTCCGTACTCATCCCAACCAATGGCCGCTACTCCGTACTCATCCCAACCAATGGCCGCTACTCCGTACTCATCCCAACCAATGGCCACTACTCCGGACTCATCCCAACCAATGGCCACTACTCCGTACTCATCCCAACCAATGGACACTACTCCGTACTCATCCCAACCAATGGCCACTACTCCGGACTCATCCCAACCAATGGCCACTACTCCGTACTCACCCCAACCAATGGCCACTACTCCGTACTCACCCCAACCAATGGCCACTACTCCGTACTCATCCCAACCGATGGTCACTACTCCGTACTCATCCCAACCGATGGCCACTACTCCGTACTCATCCCAACCAATGGCCACTACTCCGTACTCATCCCAACCAATGGCCACTACTCCGTACTCATCCCAACCAATGGCCACTACTCCGTACTCACCCCAACCAATGGCCACTACTCCGTACTCACCCCAACCAATGGCCACTACTCCGTACTCATCCCAACCAATGGCCACTACTCCGTACTCACCCCAACCAATGGTCACTACTCCGTACTCATCCCAACCAATGGCCACTACTCCGTACTCATCCCAACCAATGGTCACTACTCCGTACTCATCCCAACCAATGGCCACTACTCCGTACTCATCCCAACCAATGGCCACTACTCCGTACTCATCCCAACCAATGGCCACTACTCCGTACTCATCCCAACCAATGGCCACTACTCCGTACTCATCCCAACCAATGGCCACTACTCCGTACTCATCCCAACCAATGGCCACTACTCCGTACTCATCCCAACCAATGGCCGCTACTCCGTACTCATCCCAAGCAATGGCCGCTACTCCGTACTCATCCCAACCAATGGCCGCTACTCCGTACTCATCCCAACCAATGGCCGCTACTCCGTACTCATCCCAACCAATGGCCACTACTCCGTACTCATCCCAACCAATGGCCACTACTCCGGACTCATCCCAACCAATGGCCACTACTCCGTACTCATCCCAACCAATGGACACTACTCCGTACTCATCCCAACCAATGGCCACTACTCCGGACTCATCCCAACCAATGGCCACTACTCCGTACTCACCCCAACCAATGGCCACTACTCCGTACTCATCCCAACCGATGGCCACTACTCCGTACTCATCCCAACCGATGGTCACTACTCCGTACTCATCCCAACCGATGGCCACTACTCCGTACTCATCCCAACCAATGGCCACTACTCCGTACTCATCCCAACCAATGGCCACTACTCCGTACTCATCCCAACCAATGGCCACTACTCCGTACTCACCCCAACCAATGGCCACTACTCCGTACTCACCCCAACCAATGGCCACTACTCCGTACTCATCCCAACCAATGGCCACTACTCCGTACTCACCCCAACCAATGGTCACTACTCCGTACTCATCCCAACCAATGGCCACTACTCCGTACTCACCCCAACCAATGGTCACTACTCCGTACTCATCCCAACCAATGGCCACTACTCCGTACTCACCCCAACCAATGGTCACTACTCCGTACTCATCCCAACCAATGGCCACTACTCCGTACTCATCCCAACCAATGGCCACTACTCCGTACTCATCCCAACCAATGGTCACTACTCCGTACTCATCCCAACCAATGGCCACTACTCCGTACTCATCCCAACCAATGGTCACTACTCCGTACTCATCCCAACCAATGGCCACTACTCCGTACTCATCCCAACCAATGGCCACTACTCCGTACTCATCCCAACCAATGGCCACTACTCCGTACTCATCCCAACCAATGGCCGCTACTCCGTACTCATCCCAACCAATGGTCACTACTCCGTACTCATCCCAACCAATGGCCACTACTCCGTACTCATCCCATCCAATGGTCTCTACTCCGTACTCATCCCAACCAATGGCCACTACTCCGTACTCATCCTAACCAACGGCCACTACTCCGTACTCATCCCAACCAATGGCCATTACTTTATACTCATCCCAACCAATGGCCACTACTCCGTACTCATCTCACCCAATGACCTCTACTCTGTACTCATCCCAACCAATGGCCACTACTCCGTACTTATCCCAACCAATGGCCACTACTCTGTACTCATTTCAATCAATGGCCACTACTCCGTACTCATCCCAACCAATGGCCACTACTCCATACTCATCCTAACCAATGGCCACTACTCCGTACTTATCCCAACCAATGGCCACTACTCCGTACTCATTTCAATCAATGGCCACTACTCGGTACTCATTTCAATCAATGGCCACTACTCCGTACTCATCCCAACCAATGGCCACTACTCCATACTCATCCCAACCAATGGCCACTACTCTGTACTTATCCCAACCAATGGCCACTACTCCGTACTCATTTCAATCAATGGCCACTACTCCGTACTCATCCCAACCAATGGCCACTACTCCATACTCATCCCAACCAATGGCCACTACTCCATACTCATCCCAACCAATGGCCACTACTCCGTATTCATCCCAACCAATGGCCACTACTCCATACTCTTACTACTTGACCTCTCTGCGGCTTTTGATACTGTTGACCATCCGCTCCTCCTCAAAAAACTCCACTCTCTTGGCCTCCATGACTCTGCTCTCTCCTGGTTCTCCTCCTACCAATCGTCAGCATTACCTATAACTCTGGCTCCTCCACTCCACTCCCTCTTTCTGTAGGGGTCCCTCAAGGTTCTGTCCTTGGACCCCTACTCTTCTCCATCTAAACCTCCTCCCTTGGTCACTTGATAAACTCCCATGGCTTTTTATTATTATTATTATTATACAGTATTTATAAAGCGCCAATAGTTCACTCAGCGCTGTACATTACAAAGGGGGACAGAACATGTGACAGAACAATACCAATACAATGCAAAACATGAGGGGATCGAGGGCCCTGCTCTTTCGAGCTTACAATCTAGAAGGGATGGGATAGTGGTACAGGAGGAGATAGCTGTGGGGGATGGAGTGGTAGGAAGAGTGGAGGAGGTCAGCAAGTTAGCAAGGGGTGAGGTAGGCTTCCCTGAAGAGATGGGTTTTCAGGGTGCGCCTAAAGGAGAGGAGAGTAGGTGATAATCTGATGGGTTGGGGCAGGGAGTTCCAGAGGATGGGTGACACCCTGGAGAAGTCCTGGAGGCGGGCATGGGAGGAGGAGACCAGGGAACTAGAGAGAAGGAGGTCTTGTGAGGAGCGGAGTGTGCGTGCTGGGCGGTACTTGGATATTAGGTCAGTGATGTAGTTCGGGGCAGTATGGTGGACAGCTTTGTACGTCAGTGTTAGGATTTTAAATTTGATCCGTTGCGCAATCGGAAGCCAGTGGAGGGATTGGCAGAGGGGGGTGGCGGAAATGGAGCGGTTGGAAAGGTGAATGAGTCTGGCAGCCGTATTCAAGATCAACTGAAGCGGGGATAGCCAGCGGCGAGGCAGGCCAGTGAGGAGGGAGTTGCAGTAGTCGAGTCGTGATATGATGAGGGAGTGGATGAGCTGTTTAGTGGTTTCTGGGGTTAGGAACGTGCGGATTTTGGCGATGTTGCGGAGGTGGAGTCTGCACGAGTTTGTTAAAGATTGGACTTGGGGCTGGAAGGATAGGTTGGAGTCCAGAATGACACCAAGTACTCTGGCCTGCAGAGCGGGTTTGATATTGACGTTGTTGGATGTGATGTAGAAGTCAATGGGGGGTGGGGTTCGGGCTGGGGGGAAGACAAGGAGCTCGGTTTTGGAGAGATTCAGTTTAAGGAAGTGGAGCGACATCCAATCTGATATGTCGCTCAGTAGGTGTGTGATTTGGGCAGAGACCGAAGGGGTGAGGTGGGGGGTTGAGAGATAGATTTGTGTGTCGTCGGCATAGAGGTGGTAGTTGAAGCCGTGAGAGTGTATGAGTTGGCCAAGGGAGGAGGTGTAGATGGAGAAGAGAAGGGGCCCAAGGACAGAGCCTTGAGGGACCCCAACAGAGAGGGGGAGTGAGGGGGAGGTGGTAGCATTATAGGTAACGCTGAAAGAGCGTTGTGACAGGTAGGATGAGAGCCAGGAGAGAGCAGAATCTCTGAGGCCGAGGGAGTGTAGTATTTTGAGGAGGAGGGGGTGGTCAACTGTGTCGAAGGCCGCAGAGAGGTCAAGGAGTAGGAGCACTGAATAGTGGCCATTAGCTTTGGCGGTTAGAAGGTCGTTGGAGAGTTTGAGTAAGGCGGTTTCGGTGGAGTGTAGGGGGCGGAAGCCAGACTGTAGGGGATCGAGGAGGTTGTTGTCGTTGAGGTGAGAGCATAGGCGGGTGTAGACGAGACGCTCGAGGAGTTTAGATGTAAGTGGGAGCAGGGAGATGGGTCTGAGGTTGTTCGGGTCATTGGGGTCCAGGGAGGGCTTTTTAAGTATGGGGGTGATGTGTGCATGCTTCAGTGGGGAGGGGAAAGTGCCGGAGGAGAGGGAGAGATTAAAGATGTGGGTGAGGGAGCGTAGGATGGAGGGGGAGGGAGGTCGTAGGAATTGTGAGGGGATAGGGTCGAGGGGGCAGGTGGTGAGGCGGGCATCAGAGAGGATCTTGGAGACTTCCTCAATGGTAGTAAGGTCAAAGGTGTGGAGTGTTGGGGGAGCTTCAGTATGAGGAATGTAGGGTGGGGTGGGAGTGGAGGTCAGAGCAGTGGTGGGGCCGTGGGAGAGGGGTGATGAGGGGGTAGCCGAGTGAGGGGGAATGGGGTCGGAGGGAGTTTGAGCAGTGACGAAGTCCCTGCGGGTAATGTCGAGGGGGGGGGGGGATGAGGGGGTAGCTGTGTGAGAGGGGACGGGTTGAGAGGGCGTGTGAGTTGCGGCAATGTCCTTGCGAATTGTGTCAATCTTGTTTTTGAAGTGATTGGCAATCTCAAGGGCAGTGAGTGAGGTGCTGGGTGGAGGTGGGGGGGGGGGGAGAGTAGAGAGTTGAAGGTGGAGAAGAGTCGGCGAGGATTGGAGGAGAGGGCCTTGATGAGGGTCAGGAAGTAGGCTTGTTTGGCTGCGTGGAGGGAGGAGGTGTAGGTGCGGAAGGCAGATTTGTAGCAGGTGAAAGCTTGTTGGGATTTTGTTTTGCGCCATAGTCGCTCCAGGGCACGACTGCGTCGTTTGAGGGTTTTGGTGTGATCAGTCTGCCAGGGCTGGAGCGGTCGGAGTCTGATGTTGCGTGTGGTTAAAGGCGCTAGTGAGTCAAGGGCTGCTGACAGCGCGTTGTTGTAGGCAGTCATAGCCAAGTCGGGGCAGGACAGGGGGAGGATGCGGTCGTGGAGTTGATCAGCTGCAGAGTGGAGGGGGGCAGGGTTAAGGTTGCGGAGGTTACGGCTGGTAGTAGTGTGACATTTGGAGGGGTTTTTGTTGGAGGACGAGGAGATAGAGAAGGTGATCAGGTTGTGGTCAGAGAGAGGGAAGGGGGTGTTAGTGAGGTTGTGGGGAGCGCAGCGGTTGGAGAAGACAAGATCAAGGATATTACCGTCGGAGTGGGTGGTGGATTGTATGCACTGTGCAAGTGCAAAGGAGGAGGTTAAGTGGAGGAGACGGGCTGTGTCCGGGTTGTCAAGGTTGACAGGGATGTTGAAATCCCCAAGAATGATGGTGGGTAGCTCAGAGGAGAGGAAGAAGGGTAGCCAGGAGGAGAAGTCTTCCAGGAAGCGGGGTATGGATCCAGGAGGCCGGTATATCACAGCAATCTTCAGGGGGGTTGGGGAGAATAGTCGGACGCAGTGGGCCTCGAAGGAGGAGAAGGATAGGGAGGGGGGGTTTGGGAGGACTCGGAAGGTGCTCCGCGGTGACAGGAGCAGACCAACCCCACCACCTTTACGACCGTTAGGTCTGGGTGAGTGGGTCCAGGTGAGACCTCCATAGGAGAGTGCAGCAGGGGAGGTAGAGTCAGTGGGCTGGATCCAGGTTTCCGTGATCGCCAGGAGGTTGAGGGAGCGGGAAACAAAGAGGTCGTGGATGGCGGTAAGCTTGTTGCACACCGATCGGGCGTTCAGGAGTGCACATGAAAACGGGGGGGAGATTTTAGGGAGCAGGGGGACAGATACTAAGTTGCGGGGGTTGCGGTAGGACATGGCGGCGGGAGGGTGTTGTGCGGGTGAGGGAGGTGGAGGGCCAGGATTCGGGGAGATGTCTCCCGCGGCTAGGAGGAGGAGAAGGGTGAGAAAGGTGGCATGGGAGCGGGATGTGCAGGAGCGTGAGAAACTCCTAGTGGAGGTGTTGGGGTCAGTGGGAGAGTGGAATAATAGGAGGAGGTGGTGGGTGCCATAGAGGGGCGAAGGAAGCAGTGAGGACACAATATACAAATGTTTAGGAGGAGCAGAGGGATATAGTGAATGGATTTTGGGAATGGAGGAGAGGAAAATGAGAAGGAGTAGAAGAGGCATTGTGGGGGGTGATGAGAGCAGTAGTAGGGAGATGATAGCAATGAGGGGGAGATGTGCAGGTTTTGGGGTGGAGCAGAGGGGTAAAGAAATGAGATTTGGGAACAGAGGATAGTAGTATGAAGAGGAGTGTATTACATAAAGGTACACAGAGTGGGACTCAGGCATGTAAGAGATGTTTCCCGGGGTGTTTGCTTGCAGTCTGTCCAGCATGCAGTAGAGTTTCTTGCTGTTGTTGTGTCTTTCTCCTGCTTTAGTTCAACTGCTGTGTTTAACTGCTTCGCACTCTTTCGAAGCCGCACTCCATCAAAAGCAGCACCCCCATCAGAGACTGTGCCCCCCATCAGAGATCTCCCCCATGAGCTGATCTGAATTTATAGGGAGATGCTCAAATGAGCATTCAACTCCACCCCAATTAGTAGCTGATAAGGCTCACATGAATGTTGGGGGATGTCTCATAGGAACCAGGCTACAGTCGTAAACTGGGTGCAACTGAAGGTGAGGACTGCTCAACATACACACAAATATAAAATACATCATTTGTTCTGAATATAACAGGAGTGAAAGCGATTTTGAGTTAGGAGCAGAGGCAGGAGAGGTGCATTTACCCAGGAGGAAAACAGCAGGAGTCAATGCCATCTCTATGCTGATGACACACAAATCTATCTTTCTACTCCTCACCTCCACCCCTTCAGTTTCCTTTCGCATTACTAACCTACTAAGTGATATATCGGACTGGATGTCACTCCACTTCCTCAAACTCAATCTTTCCAAAACTGACCCCTTGGTATTCCCTCCAGCACGTGCCCCCTCCCCCGACTTCTCCATCAAGATCATTAATATGACCATCAGTTCCTCCCCTCATGCCAAGGTACTAGGTGTAATCCTAGACTCCCATCTGTCCTTTCAGCCCCAAATCCAATCGCTGTTCAAATCTTGTAGACTTCACCTCCGCAACATCTCCAACCTCCAACATCTCCAACCTCCACGACATCTCCGTTCAAGATACGGCCGTTTTTAACCTCGGAAACTACTAAGCAACTTATTCACTCCCTTGTTATCTCTCGCCTTGACTATTGTAACTCCCTCCTCATTGGCCGACCTCATCGCAGGCTATCCCCTCTTCAGTCTATCATGAATACTGCTGCCAGACTCATCCAGCTTACTAACTCTTCTGTATCTGCCACCCCTCTCTGCCAATCCCTCCACTGGCCTCCACTCAGTGTCCTCCACCCCTCTCTGCCAATCCCTCCACTGGCCTCCACTCAGTGTCTTCCACCCCTCTCTGCCAATCCCTCCACTGGCCTCCACTCAGTGTCCTCCATCCCTCTCTGCCAATCCCTCCACTGGCCTCCACCCCCCTCTGCCAATCCCTCCACTGGCCTCCACTCAGTGTCCTCCATACCTCTCTACCAATCCCTCCACTGGCCTCCACTCAGTGTCCTCCATCCCTCTCTGCCAATCCCTCCACCATCCTCCACTCAGTGTCCTGCACCCCTTTCTGCCAATCCCTCCACTGGCTTCCCATTGCCCAATGGATAAAATTCAAAATATTAAAAATCACATATAAAGCCATTTATAGCTCTGCCCCAAAGTACATCACCAATCTTGTCTCCAAATATCACCCAAACCGTCCTCTCCGCTCCTCATACGATCTCCTGCTCTCTAGCTCCCTTGTCTCCTCCTCCCATGATCGCCTCCAGGACTTCTCCAGAGCTTCCCCCATCCTCTGGAACTCTCTACCCCAATTTATCAGACTATCGCCTACTCTGCTCACTTTTAGGCGATCTCTGAAAACATCTCTCTTCAGGGAAGCCTATCCTGCCCTCAGCTAATAATGGAATCTTCTACTCTTCCAACCAGTCCATCCCCCACAGTTATAACCTTTTGTACCTCCAGCCCCTCCCTCTTAGAGTGTAAGCTCCCAGGATCAGGGCCCTCCTAACCCTCTTGTGTTGAACTGTATTGTTGCTGTATTGTCTCCCTTTATATTGTAAAGCGCTGAGCAAACTGTTGGCGCCATAAATCCTGTATAATAATAATAATAATAATAGCTTTTACAGCCTTTATGGGTGTAAAAGCAATCAGTGTAAAAAAAAAAATCTTCATCACCCCCCACAAGTAGTACAGTGTCACTAGGGTGACAGTATGTAAAAAAAAAAACATAAATAATAATATAAAAAAAAAAAAGTCAAAAATGTTTTTGAAAATTATAATTTTTGGTAATAAACTAATTCGTTTTTGTTTTTTTACTAAAAAGATAACGGAATACATTTTGGCCGAGATTTATGATGAAATATTATTTATTTGCAAAATTTTATAAGAAAAACACTTTTTCAAAATTTTTGGACTTTTTCATTTATATAGCAAAAAAAATAAAACTCCCAGCGGTGAATAAATACCACCAAAATAAAGCTTTATCTGTCTCAAAAAAATGCTAAAAAATTCATATGGGTACAGTGTTGCATGACCGCGCAATTGTCATTCACAGTGTGATAGCGCTGAAAGGTGAAAATTGGCCTGGACAGGGAGGGGGTAAAAGTGTCCGGACTGGAAGGGGGTGAAAGTGTCTGGACTGGAAGAGGGGAAAGTGTCCGGACTGGAAGGGGGGGAAAGTGTCCGGACTGGAAGGGGGTGAAAGTGTCCGGACTGGAAGGGGGTGAAAGTGTCCGGACTGGAAGGGGGTGACAGCGTCCAGACTGGAAGGGGGGAAAGTGTCCGGACTGGAAGAGGGGAAAGTGTCCGGACTGGAAGAGGGGAAAGTGTCCGGACTGGAAGGGGGGGAAAGTGTCCGGACTGGAAGGGGGTGAAAGTGTCCAGACTAGAAGGGGGTGAAAGTGTCCGGACTGGAAGGGGGTGAAAGCGTCCGGACTGGAAGGGGGTGAAAGCGTCCGGACTGGAAGGGGGGGAAAGTGTCCAGACTGGAAGGGAGTGAAAGCGTCCGGACAGGAAGGGAGTGAAAGCGTCCGGACTGGAAGGGGGTGAAAGCGTCCGGACTGGAAAGGGGGGAAAGTGTCCGGACTGGAAGGGGGTGAAAGTGTCCGGACTGGAAGGGGGTGAAAGTGTCCGAACTGGAAGGGGGGGGGGAAAGTGTCCGGACTGGAAGGGGGGGAAAGCGTCTGGACTGGAAGGGGGGGAAAGTGTCCAGACTGGAAGGGGGTGAAAGTGTCCGGACTGGAAGGGGGTGAAAGTGTCCGGACTGGAAGGGGGGGGGAAAGTGTCCGGACTGGAAGGGGGGGAAAGCGTCTGGACTGGAAGGTGGTGAAAGTGTCCGGACTGGAAGGGGGGAAAGCGTCCGGACTGGAAGGGGGTGAAAGCATCCGGACTGGAAGGGGGGGAGATTGTCCGGACTGGAAGGGGAGGAAAGTGTCTGGACTGGAAGGGGGGGAAAGTGTCTGGACTGGAAGGGGGGGGGGAAAGTGTCCAGACTGGAAGGGGTTGAAAGTGTCCAGACTGGAAGGGGGGGAAAGTGTCCGGACTGGAAGAGGGTGAAAGTGTCCAGACTGGAAGGGGGGGAAAGTGTCCGGACTGGAAGGGGGGGAAAGTGTCCAGACTGGCTGGAAGGGGGGGAAAGTGTCCGGACTGGAAGAGGGTAAAAGTGTCCAGACTGGAAGGGGGGGAAAGTGTCCGGACTGGAAGGGGGGGAAAGTGTCCGGACTGGAAGGGGGTGAAAGTGTCCGGACTGGAAGGGGGGGGGGAAGTGTCCGGACTGGAAGGGGGTGAAAGTGTCTGGACTGGAAGGGGGTGAAAGTGTCTGGACTGGAAGGGGGTGAAAGTGTCCGGACTGGAAGGGGGTGAAAGTGTCCGGATTGGAAGGGGGGAAAAGTGTCCGGACTGGAAGGGGGTGAAAGTGTCCGGACTGAAAGGGGGGGAAAGTGTCCGGACTGGAAGGGGGTGAAAGTGTCCGGACTGGAAGGGGGTGAAAGTGTCCGGACTGGAAGGGGGGGAAAGTGTCCGGACTGGAAGGGGGGGAAAGTGTCCGGACTGGAAGGGGGGGGAAAGTGTCCGGACTGGAAGGGGGTGAAAGTGTCCGGACTGGAAGGGAGTGAAAGTGTCCGGACTGGAAGGGGGTGAAAGTGTCCGGACTGGAAGGGGGGGAAAGTGTCCGGACTGGAGGGGGGGGAAGTGTCTGGACTCGAAGTGGTTAAACAAGCTTCAACATGTTTTTTCTGCAGTGATGGAGTCTTGCGTGATGACGTGCATACAGGCCATGGTGGGTGAGTACATTACTTATTGTTTTCTTTGAAACGAATAAACCCGCTAATTCCAGGTCTTTCTGAAGCTCTCCACAAGTGGCTCTTGGACAACTCTTCCGATAATTCTTTTTATTCCTTTGTCAGAAATCTTGGTCGTGGCCGGTTGATGGCGAAATTATGCTCTTTCTGCTTCCAGATTATGGCCCCAACAGTGCTCACTGGAACATTCAGACGTTTAGGAAATCCTTCCGTAACCAATGCCATCAAAAAGGTTGCAAAGGTCTTGAGACAGCTCTTTGCTTTTACCCATCATGAGATGTTTCTTGTGTGCCACCTTGGTAATGAGACACCTTTTTTTATAGGGGCTGGAGCAAGGAACAGGATTGCTTTTTAACCACTTGCCTACCGGGCACTTATACCCCCTTCCTTACCAGGCCAATTTTCAGCTTTCAGCGCTGCCGCACTTTGATTGACAATTGCGCCGTCATGCAACATTGTACCCATATGAAATTTTGATCATTTTTTTCTCACAAATAGAGCTTTCTTTTGGTGGTATTTAATTGCCACTGGGCGCTTTACTTTTTGCGCTATAAATTAAAAAAAGTGCAAAAAATTTGAAAAAAAAAAAAAAGTTTATTTGTTTCTTTTATAAAATTTTTCAAACAGGTATTTTTTCTTCTTCACTGATTTGCGTTGATGAGGCGGCACTGATGGGCACTGATAGGCGGCACTGATGGGCACTGATAGGCAGCACTAAAGGGCACTGATAGGCAGTACTAATGAGGTGGCACGGATAGGCGGCACTGATAGACAGCACTAATTAGGGGTCACGGATAGGCGGCACTGATATGCAGCACTGATAGGCGGCACTGATAGGTGACACCGATTATGGGTACTGATAGACGGCACTGACTGGCATCACTTCTGGGCACTGATTGGCGGCACTGACTGACACAACCCCTGGGCACTGACTGGTGGCACTGACTGGCAGCACTGCTGGGCTGCACTGGTGGGCGGCACTGGTGGGCACCACTGGTGGGTGGGCACAGGTGGGTGGCACTGGTGGGCACAGGTGGGTGGCACTGGTGGGCACAGGTGGGTGGGCACAGGTGGGTGGCACTGCTGGCACATGTAGGTGGCACTTCTGGGCACAGGTAGGTGGCACTGCAGAGTGGCACAGGTGGGTGTACTGCTGGGCACAAATGGGGGCACTGCTGGGCACAGGTGGGGGCACTGCTGGGCATGGGTGGGCGGGGCTAGTGGGCGCACTGCTGGGAGGAACTTGCGGGGGTCACTGCTGGGCACCGATCATCAGGGCACTGATCATCAGTGCCCTGATGATCGGTGCCGATCCCCGCTCTGACAACTGCCGGTTCTCGGCAGTACTTTCCTCACGATCTGACAGCGTGAGGAAAGTGCAGCCGAGAACCGGCACTTGCATTTTCCTGTGATCAGCGTGTCATTGGACACCGCTGATCACGTGGTAAAAGGCCGGTGGGATCGGCCTTTCACCACATCTCGTGATCAGCTGTGTCCGTAGGACACAGCGATCACGGAGATCGCCGGGTGCGCGCCCCCTGGGGCGCGCAGGAGAGCGCGTTCTGGGAGGACGTCATATGACGTCCACCCAGAACTAGCCGGCCGCGGTGCAGCCGTCATTCGGCTATGCGCGGTCGGCAAGTGGTTAACGACCGATAGATTTCAGCTGGTGTTTCTGTGCCTTTATGCGCCTTCCATTCTTCACGTGTTCAATATTCTTTCTCTGTATCATTCTATTTTATTATACATAACTTCATTTCTGGACTGATTTGTTTTGGTTTCTTTGTATGTATGGATTGTGTGGGTTGTTACCGACGTGTCAATAGCACCTTTACAAATAAATGTACAGAGAAAAATGTTGATGTGTTCAGTTTTGATCAGTTACATCAGCCATTTGAATCAGTTTTTTTATATATATTTGTTCAATAGGCGCACAAAAAAAAATATTTGACCCTGCCAGAAATCTTGTGCTGATCACCTCCTCTTTCTGCTTCTCTTCACCCGACTGTTATCAGTTCCATTGTTCCCAATAATCTCTGTGAACTACAGAACCCAACCCCCTATATAACAGAGAATAGGAGAGGGTGGTGTTCTGTAGCTCTATATTTTTCTCTTTTTTTTTTGTCCCGATACAAAAGGGTGAGTGAGCGTTGTCACCCTAGGACAGGAAGTGTGTCGCTGCAGGATCAGCAGGTGAAAATAAAATAAAAGACAGTCTGAAAAAAAAAGAAAACAAATGCAGCCGCCACATCTAAAGACTGGTGACTGCAATATATGACATTTTTTGTTTGTGGGTTTAGATACACTTTAACTTTTGCAAGATAAATACCCTGTGTGGCCAGCAGGTGGCACCAGGTACCAGCATTGTATTTATTTATGTACTTTGTTACCGTTTTATATCTAAATATATAACAAAGATATAAAATGGTAACAAGGAACATAAAATGATACCAGAATTATAAAATGGTAACAATGATATAAAACTGTAACATCGAATATAAAATTGCAACAAATAATATAAAATGGTACCAAAGATATAAAATGGTAAAAAAGTTTTTTTTTAAAAAAAGGGACAAAGTATATAAAACAGTAACAAAGTATATAAAATGGTAACAAAGTTATAAAATGTATCAAAGTATATAAAAAAAGTAACAAAGATAAAAAAAAAGGGTAACAAAGAATATAAAATGGTGCCAAAGATATAAAATGGTTAGAAAGTATATCAAATGGTAACGAAGATATAAAATGTAACAAAGTATATAAAAAAAAAAGTATATAAAAGATATAAAATGGTAACACAGGTATAAAATGGTAAAGAAGTCTATAAAATGGTAACAAGGATATAAAATGGTAACAAAGGTATATAAAAAAGTAACAAAGATATAAAATGGTACCAAAGATATAAAATGGTAACAAGGGTATAAAATGGTAACAAAGTAAATAAAATGATAACAAATATAAAAAAAGGGACAAAGTAAATAAAATAGTAACAAAGATATAAAATGTAACAAAGTTTATAAAAAAGTAAAAAGATATCAAATGGTAAAAAAAAGTATATAAAATGGTACCAAAGATATAAAATGGTAACAAAGATATAAAAAAGGGACAAAGTATATAAAATAGTAACAAAGTATATAAAATGGTAACAAAGATATAAAATGTGACAAAGATAGAAAATGTAACAAAGTATATAAAAATGTAACAACGATATAATATGGTAAAGAAGTATATAAAATAGTAACAAGGATATAAAATAGTAACAAAGATTAAAAAATGAGACACAGAATATAAAATGTAACAAAGTATATTAAAAAAAGTAACAAAGATATAATATGGTAAAGAAGTATATAAAATGGTAACAAAGTATTTGAAGTATCTACAGTCAGGTCCATAAATATTGGGACATCAACACAATTCTAACTTTTTTGGCTCTATACACCACAATGGATTTGAAATGAAACGAACAAGATGTGCTTTAACTGCAGACTGTCAGCTTTAATGTGAGGGTATTTACATCCAAATCAGGTGAACGGTGTAGGAATTACAACAGTTGGCATATGTGCCAACCAGTTCCATTGGCAGCCATACATGCCCACGCCATGACACTACCACCACCATGATCACTGATGAGGTGGTATGCTGAGGACCATGAGCAGTTCCTTCTCCATACTCTTCTCTTCCCATCACTCTGGTACAAGTTGATGTCGGTCTCATCTGTCCATAGGATGTTGTTCCAGAACTGTGAAGGCTTTTTTACATGTCGTTTGGCAAACTCTAATCTGGCCTTCCTGTTTTTGAGGCTCACCAATGGTTTCCATCTTGTGGTGAACCCTCTGTATTCACTCTGGTGAAGTCTTCTCTTGATTGGTGACTTTGACACACATACACCTCCCTCCTGGAGAGTGTTCTTGATCTGGCCAACTGTTGTGAAGGGTGTTTTCTTCACCAGGGAAAGAATTCTTCGCTCATCCACCACAGTTGTTTTCCGTGGTCTTCCGGGTCTTTTGGTGTTGCTGAGCTCACCGGTGCGTTCCTTCTTTTTAAGAATGTTCCAAACAGTTGTTTTGGCCACGCCTAATGTTTTTGCTATCTCTCTGATGGGTTTGTTTTGTTTTTTCAGCCTAATGATGGCTTCACTGATAGTGACAGCTCTTTGGATCTCATCTTGAGAGTTCTCCATCTCCCCTTCCCCCAACTCCCCCCCTCAAAAACGCCAAACCATCACCAGCCGCAACCTCCGCAACCTGAACCCGGCCCCCCTCCACTCTGCCGCCGACTGCCTACACGACAGCATCCTCTCACTGTCATGTCCTGACATAGCCACCACCTTGTACAATGACTCACTGTCAGCTGCCCTAGACTCTCTGGCACCCCTAACCACACGCATCATCAAACCCAGACCGCTCCAACCCTGGCAGAATGACAGCACTAAACGCCTCAAACGTCGCAGTCGCGCACTGGAGAGACTATGGCGCAAAACCAGGACCCCTCATACTTTCTCCCTCTACAAATCTGCATTTCTCACCTACACCTCCTCCCTCCACGCCGCCAAGCAGGCCTACTTTGTTAACCTAATCAACACCTGTCTCCTCCTGCCCCCGCCAACTCTTCTCCACCTTCAACTCCCTGCTCTCTCCCCCCCCTCCTCCACTCAGTACCTCTCTCACCGCCCACGAGATTGCCACCCATTTCCACAACAAGATTGACGCTATCCGTAAGGACATCGTCAACTTGCAATCTACCTCCCCGCCTAGCCTCCCCACCCCCGTCACCCCTTCATCTCCCCCCTCCTCTGCCCTCACAACCGCACTGCCCCCCACCTCTCCCAATGCCCCGCCCACCATAACCCCCCCTGCACTGCACTCCCTCAGCCCTGTCACTACTGAGGAAGTCGCCAAAGTCCTCTCAGAAGCCCGCCTCACTACCTGCCCCCTGGACCCTATCCCCTCTCAACTCCTCCGGTCACCCCCCGCCTCCCTCATCCGCTCCCTCACCCACATCTTCAATCTCTCCCTCTCTACTGGCGCATTCCCCTCCCCCCTAAAGCACACGCATATCACCCCCATCCTCAAAAAGCCCTCCCTGGATCCCGCAGACCCCAACAACCTCAGACCCATCTCCCTGCTGCCACTCACCTCCAAGCTCCTTGAGCGCATAGTCTACGATCGCCTAAGCTCCCACCTTACTGACAATAACCTCCTTGACCCTCTACAGTCCGGCTTCCGTCCCCTACACTCCACTGAAACTGCCCTCCTCAAAATCACTAACGACCTACTAAACGCCAAAGCCAGGGGCGACTACTCTGTCCTCCTTCTCCTGGACCTCTCCGCGGCCTTCGACACAGTTGACCACCCCCTCCTCCTTAATACACTACTCTCCCTTGGCATCAGAGATACTGCTCTCTCTTGGTTCTCATCCTACCTATCCCGACGCTCCTTCAGTGTCACCTACAATGGTGCCACCTCCCCCTCCCTCCCCCTCTCTGTTGGGGTCCCCCAAGGCTCTGTCCTTGGACCCCTTCTCTTCTCCATCTACACCTCCTCCCTGGGCAAACTCATACACTCTCAAGGCTTCAACTATCACCTCTACGCTGACGACACCCAAATCTACCTCTCCACCCCTCTCCTCACCCCCACTATCTCCGCCCGCATCACTCACCTCCTAAACGACATCTCAGACTGGATGTCGCTACATTTCCTCAAGCTCAACCTCTCCAAAACCGAGCTCCTCGTCTTTCCCCCTGCCCACACCCCCCCCCCCCCATCCTATCCATCATCACCAACAACTCCACTATCACTCCCGCCCCGCAAGCCAAAGTCCTCGGCGTCATTCTTGACTCCAACCTCTCCTTCCAACCGCATGTCAAATCACTCACAAACACATGCAGGCTCCATCTCCGCAACATTGCCAAGATACGCTCCTTCCTCACCCCAGACACCACCAAACTTCTAGTACACTCCCTCATCATCTCACGCCTTGACTACTGCAACTCCCTCCTCACCGGCCTACCCAAGTGCAGGCTCTCCCCGCTCCAGACCATCCTGAACTCAGCTGCCAGACTCATCCACCTCACCACCCGCTCCACCTCTGCCACCCCCCACTGCCTCTCCCTCCACTGGCTCCCGATTGCCCAACGCATCAAATTTAAACTCCTAACCCTGACCTACAAAGCCGTTCACAACACTGCCCCTGACTACCTCACCAACCTGATCACCAAGTACCACCCTACCCGTACCCTTCGCTCCTCACAGGACCTCCTTCTATCCTGCTCCCAGGTCTCCTCCTCCCATGCACGCCTCCAGGACTTCTCCAGGTCCTCCCCCATCCTCTGGAACTCACTGCCCCAATCCATCAGACTGTCGCCTTCCCTATTCACATTCAGGCGCTCCCTCAAAACCCATCTCTTCAGGGAAGCCTACCCCACCCTCACCTAACGGCCATTCTCCCTCTTTCCTCCCACCACTTCATTCCCCTCAGCCACTTCCTCCTGTACCATTGATTGTAAGCTCGTAAGAGTAGGGCCCTCTTACCCCTCGTACGTTGTTTGTTGTTGTTGTACTGTGCCATGTATTGTCCCCCCTCTATTGTACAGCGCTGAGCAAACCCTTTGGCGCTATATAAACTCCATGTAATAATAATAATAATAATGTGTGTAGTTGGGCTGTAAGTGAGACCTCTATTTTGAGGTAAAGGAAACCTGTCAGTAGAGATAATCTGAGGCTACTAATGCCGATCTCTAGTGACGGTCTGAACACCCCCGTGTTAATTTTGCGGTCGAATATTCAAATCTAATGAAAGTTCGACCACGAACTTCAAAATCAATGCAAGTCTATGGGGATGAACTTATCAATTCAAAAGAGCTCATTTTGAAGGCTTATACGCCAGTTATTGACACCGATTTAAAGGGGCAGGAATTGTTAATTGCATAAAGTAAAAAAAATAAGAAAATTCCTTTAAATATCATGCCTGGGGGGGGGGGGTCCCCCTTAAACTACCTGCAAAGCTGCACATCTGTATCATGTATAGAACCACAGGTCAGGTGCAATGCTTTGTCCAATCACAGCAGTGACGTCAAGCACTGCTTTGGCCAATCGCAATGCACTTTGAGAGCGCAGTGCATTGTGGGGCGCAGCGGGTGAACAGCCCACCGAACGCCCTTACCGTTCGTGTGTTCGTCTGGAACATCAAGCCTATCACTACCGATCTCCGTTTATAAAAGCTAATCTCCTGGCTGTGTCATGCTGATCCTCTGGCCTCAATCCCAGAACAAGCATCCAGATCAGACGTTCTGACTTCACTGCCCTTTCACTTGCCACATGCTTGTTGTGAATCAGTCACTCTGTAGTATTAAAGCCAGAGACAGCCAGGCAACTAGCATTTTCAGACAGAGGTCAGCAGTGGCAGCCCCTATTGGTGCAGATTTTCTGTAAATGAAACAAGTAATGCGGGCCATAGATGGGTCGTTTATTGGGCGAATTGTCATCGGCATGAAAAATCAGCCGATATTCACGCCATTAGTGGGGCCAACCCATCGGCTGTTTTTTGTGGATCTTCACATTTATTTTTATTGGTCATGCTGGAAAATCCAAAGACATTGGTGGCAGCATCAGCAACGGGGCCGACTGATGTTTCCTTTATCGGCTGAAAATTTGGCCAATAAACGGCCCGTCTATGGCCTGCCTAAAGGGGCACTTTGTACCCCAAACTAACCTGCTGTCCTCCGATCAGGGAGGGAATGACTGAGATCCTGTGGGGGCCCCTGGCCACTGACATTAATAAGGGCCCATTCACACTATAACATTACCCCCCCCGCAATACCCCCCCCCCCACCGCTCCACCCAAAACTTTACAGCAGCTGTCCAGTGACCTCTCACAGGACTTCAGGGCCCATTGAAAGGTGAAGTGACCCCTAGGACTATGACCAGACACGGGGCGTGGCTCGGGGATACATGTACAATCTTTAATCTGATCGATTTTGTGTACGTTCCCATCCTGAGCTGTGTGTTTGTTCGCGCTCTGCCATTGCTGCGTGTTGCATCACTGCGCCAGAAACCGTGAGCGTCTTTCTATTCCAAGACTGTGATATCTCACCGAGGATAAAAATAACCGTCCCACGGGGGCAACAAGGAGGAAAAGTCACCCAACTCTGTATATAGAATGTATACTGTGTGTCTATATAGTGTGTGTGTGATATATATATATATGTGTGTGTGTTATATACAGTGTGTGTATTTTACATAATTACATAGTTAGTCTGGGTGAAAGACAAAAGTCCATCCAGTTCAACCATAAAAAAAAAAAATAGTTATAATCCTACACCCACAGTGGATCCAGAGGAAGGCAAAAAACCCAGCAAAGCATGATCCAATTTGCTCCTGCAGGGGAAAACATTCCTTCCTGATCCCCCTGAGAGGCAATCGGATATTCCCTGGATCTACTTTCCCTATAAATGTTATATCCAGTTATATTCTGTGTATCCAAGAAAGAATCCAGGACTTTCCTACAGCAATCCACTGAGCTGGCCACAACCAACTCTGGAGGGAGTCCATTCCACATTCTCACCGCTCTTACTGTGAAGAAACCTTTCCGTGTTTAGAGATTACATTTCTTTTCCTCCAGACGTAAAGAGCGCCCCCTTGTCCTCTGTGATGATCTCAGGGGGAATAACTACACCGAGTTCACTATATGAACCACTGATGTATTATACATGGAGATCATATCCTCCATGTATAATACATAAGGGGGGATATGATACATACATACATACCTCCACTCCTAACTCAAACGCATTGACTCCTGCTGTTTTCCTCCTGGGTAAATGCACCTCTCCTACCTCCACTCCTAACTCAAACTCGCTTTCACTCCTGTTATATTCAGAACAAATGGTGTATTTATATTTGTGTGCATGTTGAGCAGTCCTCACCTCCAGTTGCACCCAGTTTACGACTGTAGCCTGGTTCCTATGAGACATCCCCCACTATTCATGTGAGCCTTATCAGCTTCTAATTGGGGTGGAGTTGAATGCTCATTTGAGCATCTCCCTATAAATTCAGATCAGCTCATGGGGGAGATCTCTGATGGGGGGCACAGTCTCTGATGGGGGTGCTGCTTTTGATGGAGTGCGGCTTCGAAAGAGTGCGAAGCAGTTAAACACAGCAGTTGAACTAAAGCAGGAGAAAGACAACAACAGCAAGAAACTCTACTGCATGCTGGACAGACTGCAAGCAAACACCCCGGGAAACATCTTACATGCCTGAGACCCACTCCGTGTACCTTTATATAATACACTCCTCTTCATATTACTATCCTCTGTTCCCAAGATCTCATTTCTTTACCCCTCTGCTCCACCCCAAAACTTGCACATCTCCCCCTCATTGCTTTCATCTCCCTACTACTGCCCTCATCACCCCCAAAATGCCTCTTCTACTCCTCATTTTCCTCTCCTCCATTCCCAAAATCCATTCACTATATCCCTCTGCTCCTCCTAAACATTTGTATATTGTGTCCTCACTGCTTCCTTCGCCCCTCTATGGCACCCACCACCTCCTCCTATTATTCCACTCTCCCTCTGACCCCAACACCTCCACTAGGAGTTTCTCACGCTCCTGCACATCCCGCTCCCATGCCACCTTTCTCACCCTTCTCCTCCTCCTAGCCGCGGGAGACATCTCCCCAAATCCTGGCCCTCCACCACCTCCCTCACCCGCACAACACCCTCCCGCCTCCATGTCCTACCGCAACCTAGTATCTGTCCCCCTGCTCCCTAAAATCTCCCCCCCGTTTTCATGTGCACTCCTGAACGCCCGATCGGTGTGCAACAAGCTTACCGCCATCCACGACCTCTTTGTTTCCCGCTCCCTCAACCTCCTAGCGATCACGGAAACCTGGATCCAGCCCACTGACTCTACCTCCCCTGCTGCACTCTCCTACGGAGGTCTCACCTGGACCCACTCACCCAGACCTAATGGTCGTAAAGGTGGTGGGGTTGGTCTGCTCCTGTCACCGCAGAGCACCTTCCGAGTCCTCCCAAACCCCCCCTCCCTATCCTTCTCCTCCTTCGAGGCCCACTGCGTCCGACTATTCTCCCCAACCCCCCTGAAGATTGCTGTGATATACCGGCCTCCTGGATCCATACCCCGCTTCCTGGATGACTTCTCCTCCTGGCTACCCTTCTTCCTCTCCTCTGAGCTACCCACCATCATCCTTGGGGATTTCAACATCCCTGTCAACCTTGACAACCCGGACACAGCCCGTCTCCTCCACTTAACCTCCTCCTTTGCACTTGCACAGTGCATACAATCCACCACCCACTCCGACGGTAATATCCTTGATCTTGTCTTCTCCAACCGCTGCGCTCCCCACAACCTCACTAACACCCCTTTCCCTCTCTCTGACCACAACCTGATCACCTTCTCTATCTCCTCGTCCTCCAACGCCTACCCCTCCAAATGTCACACTACTACCAGCCGTAACCTCCGCAACCTTAACCCTGCCCCCCTCCACTCTGCAGCTGATCAACTCCATGACCGCATCCTCCCCCTGTCCTGCCCCGACTTGGCCATGACTGCCTACAACAACGCGCTGTCAGCAGCCCTTGACTCACTAGCGCCTTTAACCACACGCAACACCAGACTCCGACCGCTCCAGCCCTGGCAGACTGATCACACCAAAACCCTCAAACGACGCAGTCGTGCCCTGGAGCGACTATGGCGCAAAACACAATCCCAACAAGCCTTCACCCGCTACAAATCTGCCTTCCGCACCTACACCTCCTCCCTCCATGCTGCCAAACAGGCCTACTTCTTGACCCTCATCAAGGCCCTCTCCTCCAATCCTCGCCGACTCTTCTCCACCTTCAACTCTCTACTCTCTCCACCCCCACCTCCACCCAGCACCTCACTCACCGCCCTTGATATTGCCAATCACTTCAAAAACAAGATTGACACAATTCGCAAGGACATTGCCGCAACTCACACGCCCTCTCAACCTGTCCCCTCTCACACAGCTACCCCATCATCCCCCCTCCCCCTCGACATTACCCGCAGGGACTTCGTCACTGCTCAAACTCCCTCCAACCCCCTTCCCCCTCACTTAGCTACCCCCTCTTCACCCCTGTCCCACGGCCTCACCACTGCTCTGACCTCCTCTCCCACCCCACCCTACATTCCTCATACTGAAGCTCCCCCAACACTCCACACCTTTGACCTTACTACCATCAAGGAAGTCTCCAAGATCCTCTCTGATGCCCGCCTCACCACCTGCCCCCTTGACCCTATCCCCTCACAATTCCTACGACCTCCCTCCCCCTCCATCCTACGCTCCCTCACCCACATCTTTAATCTCTCCCTCTCCTCCGGCACTTTCCCCTCCCCACTGAAGCATGCACACATCACCCCCATACTTAAAAAGCCCTCCCTGGACCCCAATGACCCGAACAACCTCAGACCCATCTCCCTGCTCCCACTTACATCTAAACTCCTCGAGCGCCTCGTCTACACCCGCCTATGCTCTCACCTCAACGACAACAACCTCCTCGATCCCCTACAGTCTGGCTTCCGCCCCCTACACTCCACCGAAACCACCTTACTCAAACTCTCCAACGACCTTCTAACCGCCAAAGCTAATGGCCACTATTCAGTGCTCCTACTCCTTGACCTCTCTGCGGCCTTTGACACAGTTGACCACCCCCTCCTCCTCAAAATACTACACTCCCTCAGCCTCAGAGATTCTGCTCTCTCCTGGCTCTCATCCTACCTGTCACAACGCTCTTTCAGCGTTACCTATAATGCTACCACCTCCCCCTCACTCCCCCTCTCTGTTGGGGTCCCTCAAGGCTCTGTCCTTGGGCCCCTTCTCTTCTCCATCTACACCTCCTCCCTTGGCCAACTCATACACTCTCACGGCTTCAACTACCACCTCTATGCCGACGACACACAAATCTATCTCTCAACCCCCCACCTCACCCCCTCGGTCTCTGCCCAAATCACACACGTACTGAGCGACATATCAGAATGGATGTCGCTCCACTTCCTTAAACTGAATCTCTCCAAAACCGAGCTCCTTGTCTTCCCCCCAGCCCAGACCCACCCCCCATTGACTTCTACATCACATCCAACAACGCCAATATCAAACCCGCTCTGCAGGCCAGAGTACTTGGTGTCATTCTGGACTCCAACCTATCCTTCCAGCCCCAAGTCCAATCTTTAACAAACGCGTGCCGCCTCCACCTCCGCAACATGCAGACTCCACCTCCGCAACATCCGCACGTTCCTAACCCCAGAAACCACTAAACAGCTCATCCACTCCCTCATCATATCACGACTCGACTACTGCAACTCCCTCCTCACTGGCCTGCCTCGCCGCTGGCTATCCCCGCTTCAGTCCATCCTGAATACGGCTGCCAGACTCATCCACCTTTCCAACTGCTCCATCTCCGCCACCCCCCTCTGCCAATTCCTCCACTGGCCTCCACTCAGTGTCCTCCACCCCCCTCTGCCAATCCCTCCACTGGCTTCCGATTGCGCAACGGATCAAATTTAAAATCCTAACACTGACGTACAAAGCCGTCCACCATACTGCCCCGAACTACATCACTGACCTAATATCCAAGTACCACCCAACACGCACACTCTGCTCCTCACAAGACCTCCTTCTCTCTAGCTCCCTGGTCTCCTCCTCCCATGCCCGCCTCCAGGACTTCTCCAGGGTGTCACCCATCCTCTGGAACTCCCTGCCCCAACCCATCAGATTATCACCTACTCTCCTCTCCTTTAGGCGCACCCTGAAAACCCATCTCTTCAGGGAAGCCTACCCCACCCCCTGCTAACTTGCTGACCTCCTCCACTCTTCCTACCACTCCATCCCCCACAGCTATCTCCTCCTGTGCCACCATCCCCTCCCTCCTAGATTGTAAGCTCGAAAGAGCAGGGCCCTCGATCCCCTCATGTTTTGCATTGTATTGGTATTGTTCTGTCACATGTTCTGTCCCCCTTTGTAATGTACAGCGCTGAGTGAACTATTGGCGCACTATAAATACTGTATAATAATATAATAATATAATAATAATAATATCCCCCCTTATGTATTATACATGTAGATCATATCCCCCCTTATGTATTATACATGGAGATCATATCCCCCTTATGTATTATACATGGAGATCATATCCCCCCTTATGTATTATACATGGAGATCATATCCCCCCTTATGTATTATACATGGAGATCATACCCCCCCCTTATGTATTATACATGGAGATCATATCCCCCTTATGTATTATACATGGAGATCATATCCCCCCTTATGTATTATACATGGAGATCATATCCCCCCCTTATGTATTATACATGGAGATCATATCCCCCCTTATGTATTATACATGGAGATCATATCCCCCCTTATGTATTATACATGGAGATCATATCTCCCCTTATGTATTATACATGGAGATCATATCCCCCCCTTATGTATTATACATGGAGATCATATCCCCCCTTATGTATTATACATGGAGATCATATCCCCCCTTATGTATTATACATGGAGATCATATCCCCCCTTATGTATTATACATGGAGATCATATCTCCCCTTATGTATTATACATGGAGATCATATCCCCCCTTATGTATTATACATGGAGATCATATCCCCCCTTATGTATTATACATGGAGATCATATCCCTCCTTATGTATTATACATGGAGATCATATCCCCCCCTTATGTATTATACATGGAGATCATATCCCCCCCTTATGTATTATACATGGAGATCATATCCCCCCTTATGTATTATACATGGAGATCATATCCCCCTTATGTATTATACATGGAGATCATATCCCCCCTTATGTATTATACATGGAGATCATATCCCCCCCTTATGTATTATACATGGAGATCATATCCCCCCTTATGTATTATACATGGAGATCATATCCCCCCTTATGTATTATACATGGAGATCATATCCCCCCTTATGTATTATACATGGAGATCATATCCCCCTTATGTATTATACATGGAGATCATATACCCCCTTATGTATTATACATGGAGATCATATACCCCCTTATGTATTATACATGGAGATCATGTCCCCCCTTATGTATTATACATGGAGATCATATCCCCCCTTATGTATTGTACATGGAGATCATATCCCCCTTATGTATTGTACATGGAGATCATATCCCCCTTATGTATTATACATGGAGATCATATCCCCCTTATGTATTATACATGGAGATCATATCCCCCCTTATGTATTATACATGGAGATCATATCCCCCCTTATGTATTGTACATGGAGATCATATCCCCCTTATGTATTATACATGGAGATCATATCCCCCCCTTCTGTGTTATACATGGAGATCATATCCCCCCTTATGTATTATACATAACCGGGGGAGGGGAGACTGAGGAAATGCCTCCTCCTCCTTCTACAAAGTTACAATGTACAGTCTGATCACTGGGGGAGGGGAGTCTGAGGAAATGCTTCCTCCTGCCTGCAGCAGACCGATGACATCATCTTAGCCTAGGCAAAGTCATTGATGAGCTCAACAATTTGTGATATCTGATTGGTTCCTGCACCTTGCAGTTCTGACACTTCCAGAGGTCCAGGCTGCTGATCTCCTGGGTGTCGGATCGAAGGGCTCTGTGATCTCTTCAGTTCTCCTTCTCCTCTCCTCCATTTTAATGGATATTTCCTCTTCCTTCCACTTAGAGCCCCGCAGACCTTCACTCCTCCCATTACCGCTGAGCGACCTCATCATTATACAGTAATAATGAGGGAAAATTGGCCAGCAGCATTATCTGCACTCTCCCGGATTTTATTTTCATATCACTCTGTATGTTCATAAATCCCTCCCTCCGGCGCCCCCTTCATTCTTGTACAGGTGTACCTGCTCCTCCCCTTCATTCTTGTACAGGTGTACCGGCTCCTCCCCTTCAGTCTTGCACAGGTTTACCGGCTCCTCCCCTTCAGTCTTGCACAGGTGTATCGGCTCCTCCCCTTCAGTCTTGCACAGGTGTACCGGCTCCTCCCCTTCATTCTTGTACAGGTGTACCGGCTCCTCCCCTTCAGTCTTGCACAGGTTTACCGGCTCCTCCCCTTCAGTCTTGTACAGGTGTACCGCCTCCTCCCCTTCAGTCTTGCACAGGTTTACCGGCTCCTCCCCTTCAGTCTTGCACAGGTGTATCGGCTCCTCCCCTTCAGTCTTGCACAGGTGTATCGGCTCCTCCCCTTCAGTCTTGCACAGGTGTACCGACTCCTGCCTTCCAGTTTTTCACAGGTGTACCGTCTCCTCCCCTTCAGTCTTGCACAGGTGTACCGGTTCCTCCCCTTCAGTCCTGCACAGGTGTACCGGCTCCTCCCCTTCGGTCCTGCACAGGTGTACCGTCTCCTCCCCTTCGGTCTTGCACTGGTGTACCGGCTCCTCCCCTACAATCTTGCACAGGTATACCTGCCCCTCCCCTTCAGTCTTGCACAGGTGTACCGTCTCCTCCCCTTCAGTCTTGCACAGGTGTACCGTCTCCTCCCCTTCAGTCTTGCACAGGTGTACCGGCTCCTCCCCTACAATCTTGCACAGGTGTACCGGTTCCTCCCCTTCAGTCCTGCACAGGTGTACCGGCTCCTCCCCTTCAGTCCTGCACAGGTGTACCGTCTCCTCCCCTTCAGTCTTGCACAGGTGTACCGGCTCCTCCCCTACAATCTTGCACAGGTGTACCGGCCCCTCCCCTCCAGTCTTGCACACGTGTACTGGCTCCTCCCCTTCACTCTTGCAGTCTTGCTCCGCCTCATTTCCTGGTTGGAGGACGTCCAGCACCATCTTGCACTTTCCTCCCCAGCCTGACTGTCCCTGGCCCCGCCCCTTTTATTAATTGGATTTCAGTTCTTTCAATCATAGAGGCTCCGCATCACATGTGGGAGTTACCTAGGGCAGTCAAAACAAGTTTTGGGCCCCCCTAAAAATACATACTCTTATTCTTAAAGGGGGCCAAGGGGAACCCCATATAAAAAAACCCAGCATGGGCTCCTAATGAAGGTAAAGGGGGACTCCATGCAATAAAAAAAAGTATGAGCCCCATAAAAATACATAGAAGACCCTTATCCTTAATGGGGGTCTAGTATATAAGTTAATGGGGTTCCCCTAAAATTACATAGAAGACCCTTACCCTTAATGGGAGTAAATGGGGACTCTGTGCAAAAATAACATCATGGGATCCCCCTTAAAATACATTGAAGACCCTTATTCTTCATGGGGGTCTGGTATAAAAGTTAATGGACCCCCACAAAAAAGCGTGGGGCCCTCCTAAAAATACATATCTTTTTTGGGGTCAAGGGGATATCACGCAATAAAAACACTATGGGGCCCCCCTAAAAATGCATAGAATACCCTCATCCTTAAAGGGGGTCTGGTATAAAAGTTAATAGGGTCCCCCAGAAAAAAGTGTGGGGCTCCTCTTAAACATACATATATTTTTGGGGGGTCAAGGGGATGTCATGCAATAAAAACAGTATGGGGTCCCCCTAAAAATGCATAGAAGACCCTTATACTTAATGGAGGTCTAGTATATATGTTAATGGGATCCCCCCTAAAAATACATAGAAGACCCTTACCTTTAATGGGGGTAAGTGGGAACCCTGTGCGAAAAAATGGATGGGGTCCCCCTAACAATACATAGAAGACACTTAACCTTAATGGGGGCCTAGTATATATGTTAATGGGGTCCCCTCTAAAAATACATAGAAGACCCTTACCTTTACTGGGGGGGGGAAAACAGCATGGGGTCCCCTTAAACATACATTGAAGACCTTTATCTTTAATGGGGGTCTGGTATAAAAGTAATGAGGACCCCCACAAAAAAGTGTGGAGGGCCTCTTAAAAATACATATCTTTTTTGGGAGTCAAGGGGATATCATGCAATAAGAACAGCATGGGGTCCCCCTAAAAATGCATAGAATACCCTCATCCTTAATGGGGGTCTAGTATTTATGTTAATGGGGTCCCCCCTAAAAATACATAGAAGACCCTTACCTTTAATGGGGGTAAATGGGGACCCTGTCCAAAAAAAAAAGGAGGGGCCCCCCTGAAAATACATAAAAGAAACGTCCTTAATGGGGTCTAGTATATATGTTAATGGGGTCCCCCTAAGAATACACAGAAGACCCTTACCTTTAATGGGGGTAAATGGGGACCCTGTGCAAAAAAAAAAGGAGGGGCCCCCCTAAAAATACATAGAAGACCCTTATCGTTAATGGTGTCTAGTAAATATGTTAATGGGGTCCCCCCTAAAAATACACAGATGACCCTTATCCTTAATGGGGTCTAGTATATATGTTAATGGGGTCCCCCCTAAAAATACACAGATGACCCTTACCTCTAATGGGGGTAAATGGGGACCCTGTGCAAAAATAAGGAGGGGCCCCCCTAAAAATACATAGAAAACCCTTATCCTTAATGGGGTCTAGTATATATGTTAATGGGGTCCCCCCTAAAAATACACAGATGACCCTTACCTCTAATGGGGGTAAATGGGGACCCTGTGCAAAAAAAAAGGAGGGGCCCCCCTAAAAATACATAGAAGACCCTTATCGTTAATGGTGTCTAGTAAATATGTTAATGGGGTCCCCCCTAAAAATACACAGATGACCCTTATCCTTAATGGGGTCCAGTATATATGTTAATGGGGTCCCCCCTAAAAATACACAGATGACCCTTACCTCTAATGGGGGTAAATGGGGACCCTGTGCAAAAATAAGGAGGGGCCCCCCTAAAAATACATAGAAAACCCTTATCCTTAATGGGGTCTAGTATATATGTTAATGGGGTCCCCCTAAAAATACACAGATGACCCTTACCTCTAATGGGGGTAAATGGGGACCCTGTGCAAAAATAAGGAGGGGCCCCCCTAAAAATACATAGAAGACCCTTATCGTTAATGGTGTCTAGTAAATATGTTAATGGGGTCCCCCCTAAAAATACACAGATGACCCTTATCCTTAATGGGGTCTAGTATATATGTTAATGGGGTCCCCCCTAAAAATACACAGATGACCCTTACCTCTAATGGGGGTAAATGGGGACCCTGTGCAAAAATAAGGAGGGGCCCCCCTAAAAATACATAGAAAACCCTTATCCTTAATGGGGTCTAGTATATATGTTAATGGGGTCCCCCCTAAAAATACACAGAAGACCCTTATCCTTAATGGGGTCTAGTATATATGTTAATGGGGTCCCCCCTAAAAATACACAGATGACCCTTACCTCTAATGGGGGTAAATGGGGACCCTGTGCAAAAATAAGGAGGGGCCCCCCTAAAAATACATAGAAAACCCTTATCCTTAATGGGGTCTAGTATATATGTTAATGGGGTCCCCCCTAAAAATACACAGAAGACCCTTATCCTTAATGGGGTCTAGTATATATGTTAATGGGGGCCCCCCTAAAAATACATAGAAGACCCTTATCCTTAATGGGGTCTAGTATATATGTTAATGGAGTCCCCCCTAAAAATACATAGAAAACCCTTACCTTTAATGGGGGAAAAAACCAGCATGGGGTCCCCCTAAAAATAAATACGTGAATTCCATACCAGACCCTTTGGCAGCTCATCCGTAATTAAACCCCTGAGGCTGCACTCACACCTAAGTGTTTTGAGAACGTGATGTCACGCGCGTCGCTTATGCGTGGCAAACGCGCCAAAGTAGCTGATGTAGCTTCTCGAGCGCCGAGCTTCACGCGGGTTTTTTTTTTTCTAACCGCGCATCTTGAAGCCTTTGTGGAGCATTTCAACGTGCGGAAAAAACGCACGCCTGCGTATGGGAAGCTATTAACAATGAACAGCAGCACAAGCGCGACGCGCATTTTGCGTGCGTCTCATTCACGAGCAGGAGTCTCATTCACGAGCAGGAGTCTCATTCACGAGCAGGTGCGAAAGGCGCCTCCCCCTTAGGCCACTTTTTTACAGATAGTTTTATATCAGATTTCCTAGAAATTGTTACATTGTCATTTTTTCCTGGCCGTCTATGGTGACGAGGACGTATACATTGTATCAGTTTAGATCTTTTCCCTCCGGTGCGCATTGATGGCTGCGTTGGCCTGTCTGTCTCAGCGAAGGGTTAATCGGGATGAATAATGAGAGGCGAGCTGATGCAAGGACACAATGGAGCGAGCGGGAGACTGACACAGGCTGGGAAGAGACACATGGGGGGCCCTTCCTTCCACCTGCCTCCTCTGCAGTGGCTGCGCACACCCTGCCCCTTCTGCATGGGAGGAAAAAAAAAAAAACAGCAGCAGCAGCAGCAGCAGCATCCTTGTGCTGACATCACGCAGAATGACTGAGCATCACGAGCACCGCTGCTCCTTATCAGCCAGTGGAGCTGCACTAATTCCCAGCAGCCAGTGCGCAGCCTCCTCCTGACCATCTCCTTCTACAGGAGGGGTGCAGAGACAGCACTAAGCTCTACAGATCCACAGATCCATCCCCCTCCCCCCAGAGAGAAGGGCGCACCAGGCGGCCGGGAATCGCCAGGAAAAAGTGACCACCATGCCCGTAGATTCCAGGAAAGAGGATCCGGAGAAAGACGTCCAGGCGATGCAGGCTGGGACAGGTGAGGAGGAAGGGGAGGAGGGGGTTGGCTGGCAGCATGGCAGAGGATAATGCCGTTTTGTGTTTGGGGAAGGACGAGGGATCAGCTGAGATTAGGAGCGATTCTGGATCCAGAGGTTAGCGGGATCTGCAGATCGGATGGCGTAGACTGCTACACACCTGGACCGGGCCAGTGATGCCATGGCTCCAGCTTGTCTGCCTTCTGACGCGGCAGGCTTTGGTGTCACTTCCATGGGATGCGTCTCCTCAAGGGTTAAATGTTTGTAGGGTGACAAAAAACAAGGAGAACCAGGCCTCGATGTGGCTTCCATGGACTGTGTCTCCTCAAGTGTTAAATGTTTGTAGGGTGACAACAAACAAGGAGAACCAGGCCTAGGTGCCATAGCTAAACTGTGCCAAGCATGCCATGGCATCAGCTTGTTTACCTCCATACATGCCAGTCCTCGATGTCACTTCCATGGATTGTCTCCTCAAGGGTTAAGTGTTTGTAGGGTGACAACAAACAAGGGGAACCAGGTCCAGGTGCCATAGCTGAACTGTGCCAATCATGCTATAGCATCAGCTTGTTTACCTCCAGACATGCCAGGCCTCAATGTCCCTTCCATGGATTGTGTCTCCTCAAGGGTTAAATGTTTGTAGGGTGACAACAAACACGGAGAACCAGGCCCAGGTGCCATAGCTGAACTGTGCCAGTCATGCCATGGCATCAGCTTGTTTACCTCTAGACATGCCAGGCCTCAATGTCCCTTCCATGGGTTGTGTCTCCTTAAAGGTTAAATGTTTGCAGGGTGACAACAAACTAGGAGAACCAGGCCCAGGTGCCGTAACTGAACTATGACAAGCATGCCATGGCATCAGCTTATTTACCTCCTGACATGTCAGGTCTCAGTGTTGCTACCATGAATTGTGTCTCCTCAAGGGTTAAATGTTTGTATGGTGACAACAAACAAGGAGAACCAGGCCTAGGTGCCATAGCTAAACTGTGCCAAGCATGCCATGGCATTAGCTTGTTTACCTCCAGACATGCCAGGTCTAATGTTGCTTCCATGGATTGTCTGCTCAAGGGTTAAATGTTTGTAGGGTGACAACAAACAAGGAGAACCAGGCCCAGGTGTTGTAGCTGAACTGTGCCAATCACGCCGTGGCATCAGCTTGTTTACCTCCAGACATGCAAGGCCTCAATGTTGCTTGAATGGGTTGTGTCTCCTCAAGGGTTAAATGTTTGTAGGGTGACAACAAACAAGGATAACCAGGCCCAGGTGTCGTAGCTGAACTGTGCCAATCATGCCATGGCATCAGCTTGTTTACCACCAGACATGCCAGGCCTTGATGTCCCTTCAATGGGTTGTGTCTCTTCAAGGGTTAAATGTTTATAGGGTGACAAAAGGCAAGGAGAACAAGGTCAGGGTGCCATAGCGCAACTGTGCCAGTCATGCCAAGACATTGGCTTGTCTGTCTCATGACATGCCAGGCCTCAGTGCCACTTCCAAAGATCATGTCTCCCCAAGTTTTAATGTTGTTAGGGTGACAAACGACATCTTGGAAAACCGGGTCCCGTGGCTGAACTGTTGCCCAGGTGTCGTAGCTGAACTGTGCCAATCATTCCATGGCATCAGCTTGTTTACCTCCCAACATGCCAGGTCTTAATGTCACCTCCATGGATTGTGTCTCTCCAACATCTCCTCCGACACCTCAGAGAACCAGGTTGGGGTGTCGTAGCTGGACTGTGTCAATCATGCCATGGCAATGACTTGTCTGCCTTCTGACACGCAGGGCCTTGGGGTCACTTCCATGGGTTGTGTCTCCCCAAGGGTTGAATTTAGAAAATCCATTTCGTTATTATTTTTTTCGGATTCCTTGAAATTCGTTGCTATTGTGAGTCAGAAATTCAGACACTTCCCAATCTCCGAGTGACAAAAATTTTGTCCAAATTTTGAGTCGTTAAAAAAAACAAATCGCACGTCTAATTAAAATTAAAAAAAAACAGATGTGAGGGATGACTTTTGGACTTTCCATGTCACATATGGAGGCTCCCAGGGGCGGACTGACAACTCATGGGGCCCCCGGGCAATAGGGGATCATGGGGCCCCTGTATCCTTTCCCAAACTCAAAAAAGCCTATGAAAAAGGTACCAGGGGCATCTCATGGGGTACCCTACTGTCCCCGGGCCCTCGGGCAGTGCCTGAGTTTCCAAACGGTCAGTCCACCCCTGGAGGCTCCTATGGATGGGAGGCCAGGACCTCATGGGCCCTGGGCTGGTTATGCTGTCTGAACCCCTTGTACTTACCCACTAGGTTGGCAATCAGCTATAGAAAGTCGGTAAAATGTTCTTCCAGAAGATATGGATAAATTCCTCCTGCGCTTAACAGATATATGTAAATACACGAGCAGCTATCACCTATACTTATACCAAAGGGGCAATTTAATCAATAAATAATGATTGTGAAGCGCTATAAATAACAATAAATAAATGATAAATAAATAAATACATTAACCGCCTCCCACCCGCCATATAGTCCAATGACGGACGCAAGGTGGTTTTCTCATTCTGAGAGGACGTCTAACCGTGCAAGCACGGCTCCTGGAGCGCGCAGTGCGGCGATTGGCGGTGGTGGATCACCGATCCACGGAATGAGCCGAAGATGTCGGCTCGTTCATGTGATCAGCTGTGTCCAATCACAGCTGATCACATGTAAATAGGGAAATGCCGGTTATCGGCATTTCTCTCCTCTCGAGCTGTCACGCTGACAGAGGAGAGGAGAGCCGGTAATCGGCATTCCTCAGAGGGGACATCTACACTGATCATCAGGGCACTGATAATCAATGTGCTCTGATGATCAGTGCAGCCCCAGCAGTGCCACCTATCAGTGCTCATCCATGCCAGCTGTCAGTGCCCATCAGTGCCACATCAATGCCACATATCAGTGCACATCTGAGTTGCCTTTCGGTGTCACCCATCAGTGCCAGTCAGTGCCACCTATCAATGCCAATCAGTGCCAAAATCACTTATTTACAAAATTTTATAACAAAAACTGAGAAAAAACTTTTTTTTTTCAAAATTTTCAGTGATTTTTGGTTTGTTTAAGAAAAAATAAAAATCCACGAGGTGATTAAATACCACCAAAAGAAAGCTCTATCTGTCACAAAAAAATGATAAAAATTTCATATGGGTACAGTGTTGCATGACCGCGCAATTGTCATTCAAAGTGTGACAGCGCTGAAAGCTGGAAATTGGCCTCAGCAGGAAGGGGGTAGAAGTGCCCGGTAGGCAGGAAGAATGCAGAAGTGCCCGGTAGGCAGGAAGGGGGTAGAAGTGTCCTGTAGGCAGGAAGGGGGTAGAAGTGCCCGGTAGGCAGGAAGGGGGTAGAAGTGTCCTGTAGGCAGGAAGGGGGTAGAAGTGTCCTGTAGGCAGGAAGGGGGTAGAAGTGTCCTGTAGGCAGGAAGGGGGTAGAAGTGCCCGGTAGGCAGGAAGGGGATAGAAGTGTCCGGGTAGGCAAGAAGGGGGTAGAAGTGTCTGGTAGGCAGGAAGGGGGTAGAAGTGTCCTGTAGGCAGGAAGGGGGTAGAAGTGTCCTGTATGCAGGAAGGGGGTAGAAGTGTCCGGTAGGCAGGAAGGGGGTAGAAGTGTCCGGTAGGCAGGAAGGGGGTAGAAGTGTCCTGTAGGCAGGAAGGGGGTAGAAGTGTCCTGTAGGCAGGAAGGGGGTAGAAGTGTCCGGTAGGCAGGAAGGGGGTAGAAGTGCCCTGTAGACAGGAAGGGGGTAGAAGTGTCCTGTAGGCAGGAAGGGGGTAGAAGTGTCCTGTAGGCAGGAAGGGGGTAGAAGCGCCCGGTAGGCAGGAAGGGGGTAGAAGTACCCTGTAGGCAGGAAGGGGGTAGAAGTGCCCTGTAGGCAGGAAGGGGGTAGAAGTGTCCGGTAGGCAGGAAGGGGGTAGAAGTGTCCTGTAGGCAGGAAGGGGGTAGAAGTGCACAGTAGGCAGGAAGGGGGTAGAAGTGCCCGGTAGACAGGAAGGGGGTAGAAGTGTCCTGTAGGCAGGAAGGGGGTAGAAGTGTCCTGTAGGCAGGAAGGGGGTAGAAGTGTCCTGTAGGCAGGAAGGGGGTAGAAGTGCCCTGTAGACAGGAAGGGGGTAGAAGTGCCCTGTAGGCAGGAAGGGGGTAGAAGTGTCCTGTAGGCAGGAAGGGGGTAGAAGTGTCCGGTAGGCGGGAAGGGGGTAGAAGTGTCTTGTAGGCAGGAAGGGGGTAGAAGTGTCCGGTAGGCAGGAAGGGGGTAGAAGTGTCCTGTAGGCAGGAAGGGGGTAGAAGTGCCCTGTAGGCAGGAAGGGGGTAGAAGTGCCCTGTAGGCAGGAAGGGGGTAGAAGTGCCCTGTAGGCAGGAAGGGGGTAGAAGTGTCTGGTAGGCAGGAAGGGGGTAGAAGTGCCCTGTAGGCGAGGGGTTAAGGTGCTAAATATGTGACACTTCAAGTGATAATGTGCAACACTGGTCACAAATGAGGACCTATATCAGGGGCAGGCCAGGGGTGGACTGACAACTCATGGGGCCCCCGGGCAATAAGGGATCATGGGGCCCCTGTGTCCTTACCCAAACTCAAAAAAGCCTATGAAAAAGGTACCAAGGGCATCTCATGGGGCCCCCTACTGACCCCGGGCCCTCGGGCAGCGCCCGAGTTTCCAAATGGTCAGTCCGCCCCTGGGTGGCTGCATCAGTTATCTTCTATACAGTATTCACCTGGTGATCTGGCCAAATACACACTTCCTGTATTAGAGTGCCCCCACTCTGGATGAAGTAGCACAGGGGCACCTTTGGACAGCAGCATTGACAATCTTATCAGTGTAAATTCACCTCCATATGAAGGATATAAAAAAAAAAGAATTACTGGGCAGTCACTGTTCTTCCAGAAGGCCACCACCGGGGCAGTGACCCCATTCCAGATATTCCCATGACCCACATGGAAGAAAAATATATTTTAAATATATTTTAAATATATTCTTATCAAATATATTGCCATAAATTTGAAATACTACAATTTTGGCCGTATTCAATATGTTTAAATATGTATCTGCACTTTTGGAATGCATTTACAAATATATGTTAAAATGACTTTTTTATTTGTTAGAAACAAAAATTGAAGAATATATTTAAAAAATATATAGTTTTAAAAATATATATATTTCTTAATATATTTTTCCGATTTTTTTTAACATATAAAAAAGTAATTTTAACATATATTTTTACATATATTTGTAAATGCCATTCCAAAAATGCAGATTTGCATTTTTAAAGACATATAGTATATTTGAAATGTATTTTTAAAAATATTTTTCATATATTTTGTAATAAAAATGTATTTCAACATACGGTGTATATATATATATATGTATATATATATATATATATATATATTTATTTATTTATTTAAATATCTAGATGGGCAATCTGTAGTCTGAACCTTCATACCTAGATGGGCAATCTGTAGTTTGCACCTTGAAATCTAGACGGGCAATCTGTAGTTTGGACCTTGAAATCTAGACGGGCAATCCGTAGTTTGGACCTTCAAACCTAGGTGGGCAATCTGTCATTTGGACCTTAAAACCTAGGTGGGCAATCTGTAATTTGGACCGTAAAACCTAGGCGGACAATCTGTAGTTTGGACCTTCAAACCCAGACTAAAAATCTGTAGTTTGGACCTTGAAATCTAGACAAACAATCCGTAGTTTGGACCTTGAAATCTAGACAAACAATCTGTAGTTTGGACCTTGAAATCTAGACAGACCATCTGTAGTTTGGACCTTCAAACCCAGACTAGAAATCTGTAGTTTGGACCTTGAAATCTAGACAAGCAATCTGTAGTTTGGACCTTGAAATCTAGACAGGCAATCTGTAGTTTGGACCTTGAAACTTAGGCAGGCAATCTGTAGCTTGGACCTTGAAACCCAGACTAGAAATCTGTAGTTTGGACCTTGAAATCTAGACAAGCAATCTGTAGTTTGGACCTTGAAATCTAGACAGACCATCTGTAGTTTGGACCTTCAAACCCAGACTAGAAATCTGTAGTTTGGACCTTGAAATCTAGACAGGCAATCTGTAGTTTGGACCTTGAAACTTAGATGGTTAATCCGTAGTTTGGACCTTGAAACCTAGACGACCAATCTGTAGCTTGGACCTTGAAACCTAGGCAGGCAATCTGTAGCTTGGACCTTGAAACCTAGACGACCAATCTGTAGCTTGGACCTTGAAACCTAGGCAGGCAATCTGTAGCTTGGACCTTGAAACCTAGACGACCAATCTGTAGCTTGGACCTTGAAACCTAGGCGGGCAATCTGTAGTTTGGACCTTGAAACCTTGGCGGGCAATCTGTGGTTTGGACCTTGAAACCTAGACAGGCAATCTGTAGTTTGGATCTGCCCATCAATGGTGTCAGTGAGAGCAATAGTGCTTCATTGTTGGTGTCAGTGGGAATAATAGTGCTCCATCATTGGGGTTAGTAGAAGAATAGTCCCCTATCAAGCTAAATGTTAAGGTTACGTGTTAATATTTGCATTGTTGTTGAATGGTAGGGTTTAGGGAAGGGTTAAGGTTAAGTGGAAGGGTTTAGGGAAGGGTTAAGTGGTAGGGTTTAGGGAAGGGTTAAGTGGTAGGGTTTAGGGAAGGGTTAAGGTTAAGTGTTAGGGTTTAGGGAAGGGTTAAGGTTAAGTGGTAGGGTTTAGGGAAGGGTTAAGGTTAAGTGTTAGAGTTTAGGGAAGGGTTAACGTTAAGTGGTAGGGTTTAGGGAAGGGTTAAGGTTAAGTGGAAGGGTTTAGGAAGGGTTACAGGTAAATGTTAGGGTTTGGAGGTGGGATAGGTTAAGCGGTAGAGTTTGGGAAGGGTTAACGTTAGGTGATAGGGCGCAGGAGAAGGAGTTCATTTTTAGGATTTGGAGCAGGGTTGAGTTATGTGTTGGGGTTTGGAGGAAGGGGTTAAAGACAAATGTTAAGGTGTGTGGAATGGTTGACATTAAGTGTTAAGGTTTGGTTGAAAGCTAGCATTAAGTGTTTTGGAGTGAGATAGGGTTGAGTGTTAGGGTTAGCCTAACTGGTAGGATTTGCAAAGGATTACAGTTAAATGTTAGGGTTTAGGGGAAGGGGTCAAAGCTAAGTGTTACGGTGTGTGGAATGGTGGAGGTTAAGTGTTGGGTTTGAATAAAGGTGTCAAAGCTAAGTGTTACAGTGTGTGGAATGGTTGAGGTTAAGTGTTAGGGTTTGAAGGAAGGTGTCAAAGCTAAGTGTTACAGTGTGTGGAATGGTTGAGGTTCATGTTAGGGTTTGGATGAAGGGGTCAAAGCTAAGTGTTACGGTGTGTGGAATTGTTGAGGTTAAGTGTTAGGGTTTGAAGGAAGGTGTCAAAGCTAAGTGTTAAGGTGTGGAATGGTTGAGGTTACGTGTTAGGGTTTGGATGAAGGGGTCAAAGCTAAGTGTTACGGTGTGTGGAATGGTTGAGGTTAAGTGTTAGGGTTTGGTGGAAGGGGTCAAAGGTAAGTGTTACGTAGTGTGGAATGGTTGAGGTTAAGTGTTAGGGTTTGGTGGAAGGGGTCAAAGGTAAGTGTTACGGTGTGTGGAATGGTTGAGGTTACATGTTAGGGTTTGAAGAAGGAGGTCAAAGCTAAGTGTTACGGTGTGTGGCATGGTTGAGGTTAAGTGTTAGGGTTTGGAGGAAGTGGTCAAAGCTAAGTGTTACGGTGTGTGGCATGGTTGAGGTTAAGTGTTAGGGTTTGGAGGAAGTGGTCAAAGCTAAGTGTTACGGTGTGTGGCATGGTTGAGGTTAAGTATCAGGCTTTGGGGGAAAGCTAGTGTTCTTGCCTTAAGGTTTGAGGAGGGTTAAAGTGGAGTGTTAGGGTTTAGAGAAGGCTGAAGGCTAAGTATTAGGGTTTGGTGGAACGTTGGGTTAAGTGGTAGGATTTGGAAAGGGTTACATTTGTGTTAGGGTGCTGGGGAAGGGGTTAGGATTTAGGATTTGAAGCAGGATTAGGTTAAGTGTTTGGGTTTGGAGGAAGGGGTTAAAGCCAAAGTATTAGGCTGTGTAGAATGGTTGGGGTTGAAGTGTTAGGATTTGTGGGAGGGTTAGGGTTAGTTTTAGGGTCATGTCAAGCGTCAAGCTAACCATGGATAATTCCGAGGTCGCAGATATTTTATTTCTTCATGCTTAGAAATAACAAGACCCCGAGCTACGAAGAATAGAAACTCACTGGAAAGATGCTAGAGCTTCCCCTGAATATATATATATATATGTTGTGCAGAGACAGGTCCTCACGGTGTCTGTATAGTCAGGTGCAGACTCAAGCAGAGTACGGCGGATTCAGAGCCAGCACTGCGTGCGTCTTGCGGCCCTCAGGGGACGAGTCACATGACCCAGACACAGAAATACGTTGTGTCGGCTCAGCAGTAATAATAGACTAAAGTAAAACAGCGCGACTGTACAGAACCGTTCTACAAAACCCCGACCTTCTACATTCCCAGCGAAGCTTCGTTATGAGGGCGATTCATCGTACGACATGACCTGCGTTCCTCATTTTATCTCATCATTTTCCTATCAAAGCGTTCCTCTCGTCCTGATAAATTATTGAAGTCAAATTTCAGTTCCTGCAGATGAAATAGAAATATACACTCACCGGCCACTTTGTTAGGTCCATCTGTTCAATTGCTCGGTAACGCAAATTGCTAATCAGCCAATCACACGGCAGCAGCTCAATGCATTTGGGCATCTAGACGTGGTGAAGATGATGTTCTGAAGTTCAAACCGAGCATCAGAATGGGGTAGAAAGGGGATTTAAGTAACTTTGAACATGGCATGGTTGTTGGTGCCAGACGGGTGGGTCTAAGTATTTCAAAAACTGCTGATCTACTGGGATTTTTCCACACATCCATCTCTAGGGTTTACAGAGAAGGGTCCGAAAAAGAGAAAATATCCAGTGAGTGGCAGTTGTGTGGAGGAAAATGCCTTGTTGAGGTCAGAGGAGAATGGGCAGACTGGTTGGAGATGATAGAAAGGCAACAGGAATTCCAAAAAACCCTCGTTACAACCAAGGTATGCAGAATACCATCTCTGAATGCACAACACGTCCAACCTTGAAGCAGATGGCCTACAGCAGCAGAAGACCACGCCGGGTGCCACTCCTGTCAGCAAAGAACAGGAAACGGAGGCTACAATTCGCACAGCATCACCAAAATTGGACAATAGAAGATTGGAAAAAAACGTTGCCTGGTCTGATGAGTCTGGATATCAGCTGCGACATTTAGATGGTAGGGTCAGAGTTTGGCATAAACAACATGGAAGCAAGGATCCATCCTGCCTTGTATCAACGGTTCAGGCTGGTGGTGGTGATGTCATGGTGTGGTGGATCCATCCTGCCTTGTATCAACGGTTCAGGCTGGTGGTGGTGATGTCATGGTGTGGTGGATCCATCCTGCCTTGTGTCAGTGGTTTAGGCTGGTTGTGGTGATGTCATGGTGTGGTGGATCCATCCTGCCTTGTATCATTGGTTCAGGCTGGTGGTGGTGTCATGGTGTGGTGGATCCATCCTGCCTTGTATCAACGGTTCAGGCTGGTGGTGGTGATGTCATGGTGTGGTAGATCCATCATGCCTTGTATCAACGGTTCCAGCTGGTGGTGGTGATGTCATGTTGTGGGGGATCCATCCTGCCTTGTGTCAACGGTTCAGGCTGGTGGTGGTGATGTCATGGTGTGGGGGATCCATCCTGCCTTGTATCAATGGTTCAGGCTGGTGGTGATGTCATGGTGTGGGGGATCCATCCTGCCTTGTATCAATGGTTCAGGCTGGTGGTGGTGTCATGGTGTCATGGATCCATCCTGCCTTGTATCAACAGTTCAGGCTGGTGGTGGTGATGTCATGGTGTGATGGATCCATCCTGCCTTGTATCAACAGTTCAGGCAGGTGGTGGTGGTGTCATGGTGTGGGGGAGATTTTCTTGGCACACTTTGGGCCCCTTAGCACCAACTGAGCATCGTTTAAACGCCATGGCCTACCTGAGTATTGTTGCTGGCCATCTCCACCCCTTTATGACTCCAGTGTCCCCATCTTCTGATGGCTCCTTCCAGCAGGATAATGCACCATGTCACAAAGCTCACATCATCTCCAACTGGTTTCTGGAACATGACAATGAGGTCACTGCACTCCAATGGCCTCCACAGTCACCAGATTTCCATCCAATAGAGCACCTTTGGGATGTGGTGGAACGGAAGATTCCCATCATGGATGTGCAGCCGACAAATCTGAAGCAACTGTGTGATGCCATCATGTCAATATGGACCAAAGTCTCTGAGGAACGTTTCCTACACCTTGTTGATTCTATGCCACGAAGAATGAAGGCAAAAAGGGGTCCAACCCGGGACTAGCAAGGTGGACCTCATAAACTGGCCGGTGAGTGTATATTATGTATATGAGTGAAATGTTTACTTCCTGTGAATCAAGAACTGACCACGATAATAGCCACATTCAGCCAGTCAGCTATTAATATTTTTCATATAGCATCCCCCTATGCCATGGTGTTGTGCAAAGAACAGTGCATGCTACAAATGGTAATGATACATAAGAAATGGAACAAGGACGTAACAAACCAAAATGGGTGTGAAGGCCCCTCCTATAGGACTTTACAGCCTATTGACCCACCTGAAGAGCATTAATAAAGGGGGGGGGGGGGGGGTCACATTTTTTTGCCTATATAATGTATTTTAGAAGCTGCTTGATTCATGGCCGCCATCCTTCCTTTACATTTCTCAATATTTCTTTCACATAGAGGCTCTAACCCAGGTGTATCCAAACTTTCTAAACAAAGGGCCAGTTGACTGTCCATCAAACCATAGGGGAGTTTGTGGAAGGAGTAGTGTCCCATGATTGGTGTCAGTGGGAAAAATAGTGCCCCGTCATTGTTGTCAGTGGGAGGAATGGTGCCCAATCATTGGTAGTGGGAATAATAGTGCTCAGTTGTTGGTGTCAGTAGGAGGAATGGTACCCAAGCATTGGTTTCAGTAGAAGGAATAGTGCCCCATCATTGGTATCAGAGGGAGGAATGGTGTCCGATTGTTGGTGTCAGTGGGAGGAATAGTGCCCCATCACTGGTGTCAGTGGGAGGAACAGTGTCCAAGAATTGATTTCAGTAAAAGGAATAGTGCCCCATCATTTGTATCAGTGGGAGGAATGGTGCACGATCATTGGTGTCAGTGGGAGGAAAAGTGCTCCATCATTGGTGTCAGTGGGAGGAATGGTGCCCGATTGTTTGTGCCAGTGGGAGGAATAGTGCCCCATCACTGGAGTCAGTGGGAGGAATGGTGCCCAATCGTTGGTGTCAGTGGGAGGAATAGTGCCCAAGCATTGGTGTCAGTAGAAGGAATATTGCCCAATCTTTGTCAGTGGGAGGAATAATGCCCAAGCATTAGTTTCAGCAGAAGAAATAGTACCCCATCATTGGTGTCAGTGGGAGGAATGGTGCCCGATCGTTGGTGTCAGTGGGAGGAATAGTGCCTCATCACTGGAGTCAGTGGGAGGAATGGTGCCCAATCAGTGTCAGTGGGAGGAATAGTGCCCAAGCATTGGTCTCAGTAGAAGGAATAGTGCCCAATCATTGTCAGTGGGAGGAATGGTGCCCAATCATTGGTGTCAGTGGGAGGAATGATGCCCCTTTGTTGCTGTTAGTGGGAGAAATAGTGCCCAATCATTGGTGTCAGTGGGAGGAATAGTGCCCAATCATTGGTGTCAGTGGGTGGAATAGTGCCCAAGCATTGGTGTCAGTAGAAGGAATAGTGCCCAATCGTTGACAGTGGGAGGAATAGTGCCCAAGCATTGGTGTCAGTAGAAGGAATAGTTCCCAATCATTGGTGTCAGTGGAAGGAATGGTGCCCCATCATTGGTGTCAGTGGGAGGAATGGTGCCCCTTTGTTGCTGTTAGTGGGAGGAATATTGTGTCTTTTGAGTAAGAGGAACAGTGCCCCAAGGGCCAGATAAAGGCAAGCAAAGGGCGGCATTCGGCTCCCGGGCCACAGTTTGGAGACCACTGCTCTGACCTTTCCAAACTCTGCTCTATTGCTGTCCCAGCTTCCGTAGGTTACAATTTTTTTCCTTTATGACCCAACAGGAAGTGAAAGCCAATTTTCCCCAGTAGGGTTCTAACCCTTCCTCACTCCATCCAATGCTTTAAAAGGGTTTTTAATGGGATTTAGACTTTACTGTGTACATTCAGCTGGTGGTTAGTCAGATATGAGGTTTTGGTTAATCAGTTTCCATAATAGAGAGAAAAATCTACCTGCATTGTGCCCTGCTAGCCTTCCATCTTCAGAGGGCTCTATGCAGAGGAATAACTAGAACCTTCAGGGCCCAAGAAACCACGAAGTGCCCTTCTAACCACCTGGGCCCTTTCCATCTGTCCTGGGACCCTTCTCACTGATCCCAGGGCCCTTACCTCCAGGCCCGGGGCCCTTCCTGTTGATCCTGGGCCCCTTTACTCCCATCGCAGGGCCCTTTGTAAGCCTTAGTTTACACTGCTGCGACATATCAAGTGATTTGCGACACATAAAGTCGAATGACAAGTCAAAACACATCCATTTCAATGGATGCCATCTCAATCAATGCGACTCAAGGTGCAGCAACACACAAAAAAAAGGTGCCTGCACTACTTTTCTGTGACTTTGGTGCCATAGACTGCAAAAGTCAGAAAGAAATCGCAAGCAAGTAGCATGACTTTGGGGGTTCAGCAGTCCAAAGGGAGCCTTACGGTCCTGCAACAGGGACCCCTTCACATGTTCTGCAACGGGCCCTCTTCCTGCCATCTTGGGGCAACTTTACGGTGGCGGAACATCAGGGCCCAATCAGAAAAGCGACTTGTGCAACCCTGGTAGTTCTGCTCTCTCCTGGTTCTCCTCCTACCTATCGCACCGCTCCTTCAGTGTTACCTATAACGCTGCCACCTCCTCTTCACTCCCTCTCTCTGTCGGGGTCCCTCAAGGTTCTGTCCTTGAACCCCTTCTCTTCTCCATCTACACCTCCTCCCATGGTCACTTGATAAACTCCCACGGCTTCAACTACCATCTCTATGCTGACGACATGCAAATCTATCTCTCTACCCCCCACCTCACTCCTTCAGTTTCCACCCACATCGCTAGCCTACTAAGCGACATATCGGCTTGGATGTCACTCCACTTCCTCAAACTCAACCTTTCCAAAACTGAGCTCCTAATATCCCCCCTGTCCGTGCCACCGCCACTGACTTCTCCATAAATATCGGTAACACAATCATCAGTCCCTCCCCTCATGCCAGGGTACTAGGTGTAATCCTAGAGTCCCATCTGTCATTCCAGTCCCAGATCCAATCGCTGACAAAATCATGTAGACTTCACCTCCGCAACATCTCCAAGATACGACCGTTCCTAACCCCAGAAACCACTAAGCAACTTATTCACTCCCTTGTCATATCACGCCTGGACTACTGTAACTCCCTCCTCATTGGCCTTCCTCATCGCACGCTATCCCCACTCCAGTCCATCATGAATGCTGCTGCCAGACTCATCCACCTCACTAACCGTTCTGTATCCACCACCCCTCTCTGCCAATCCCTCCTCTGGCCCCCACTCAGTGTCCTCCACCCCTCTCTGCCAATCCCTCCACTGGCCCCCACTCAGTGTCCTCCACCCCTCTCTGCCAATCCCTCCACTGACCTCCACTCAGTGTCCTCCACCCCTCTCTGCCAATCCCTCCACTGGTCTCCACTCAATGTCCTCCACCCCTCTCTGCCAATCCCTCCACTGGCCTCCACTCAGTGTCCTCCACCCCTCTCTGCCAATCCCTCCACTGGCCCCCACTCAGTGTCCTCCACCCCTCTCTGCCAATCCCTCCACTGGCCTCCACTCAGTATCCTCCACCCCTCTCTGCCAATCCCTCCACTGGCCTCCACTCAGTGTCCTCCACCCCTCTCTGCCAATCCCTCCACTGGTCTCCACTCAATGTCCTCCACCCCTCTCTGCCAGTCCCTCCACTGGCTCCCAGTTGCCCAACAGATAAAATTCAAAACTCTAACAATGACATATAAAGCCATCCACAACACTGCCCCAATTTACATAACCAATCTTATCTCTAAATATCACCCAAACCGTATTCTCCGCTCCTCGCAAGACCTCTTACTCTCTAGCTCCCTTATCTCCTCCTCCCATGCTCGTCTCCAAGACTTCTCCAGGGCATCACCCATCCTCTGGAATGCCCTACCCCAATCTATCAGACTATCACCTACTCTACTTGCCTTTAGGCGATGACTAAAAACCTATCTCTCCAGGGAAGCCTATCCTGCCCTCTGCTAATTCTGGAATCCTCTACTCTTCCAACCACTCCATCCCCCACAGTGAATACCTACTGTACCATTCACCCCTCCCTCCTAGATTGTAAGCTCCCAGGATCAGGCCCTCCTATCCCTCTTGTATTGAACTGTATTGTTAATGTATTGTCTCCCGTTATATTGTAAAGCGCTGAGCAAACCGTTGGCGCTATATAAATCCTGTATAATAATAATAATAATATTCTCATCCCACTGCTGTTCTTTGCAAATATCCATCCTAAACTTGTCCAATAAGAAGACCTGGGCGGCACTCAACAGCAGACACAAGAGCTTACGCATTTTGAGGTATATACCCTCTTCCTCAGAACGAACTTGTCCCGTGGCAGACAAGTTAGCTTTGATGTATATCCCTTGAAATGCATGAGCTCTTGTATCTGCTGTTGAATGTCACCCAGGTCTTCATATTGGACATTCAGGTTTTGCTAGGATATATCATATAGTTGCAGTCGTGTGGCCTTTGTGAGTCTATCTGTACATTTTCCATTCATAAATGGAGGTAATGCACGAGGCTGGCGCACCCTTCTTGTTGTTTGTCGTTTAGAAATAAAGAACCCCCTAATCTGAAGAGGGCTGTAAGGTCGTAAGTATATCTGGGCACTGAACCAGAGATGTTGACCATCAAGTCCTTCTGTTCCAAGATTGTTTGTCTTGTCCTACATCATTTGAGCGCTGATGTGGCTCCTGTACAACTCACTTTCACTTGAAGTCACTCTTGGATGTCTTCTTTTGCATTTTTCAAATTAGTCCAACGATGTCAAGAGTCTTTCCTCTTCATTCTTGGAGGTATCAATGGAAGGTCTTCCCTTCTGGACCAAGGGGTACCCTTCCTAAGTCTAGACGTCCTATGAGGCTAGACTGCATAATGACAGTGCCCCAGGGGCCAGGTTCTTAACAGCCTGGTCTCACGAAAAGTAGGTAGAATGATGCTGGCTGCCATGAAGTCCAGAAGACTGGTAGCACCTGTTGACGGAGAAGAGTTAGCTTCAGGCTGAAGGTGAGTATTGCAGTGAAAGTTGCCTTTCCTTTTCATGCTTAGCAGTATCAATGGGTGGTCCTTCCTTCTGGACTAAGAGGTACCCTCTCTAAGTCTAGATGTCCTGTGAGGCTAGACTGCATAATGACAGTGCCCCAGGGGCCAGGTTCTTGACAGCCTGGTCTCACAAGAAGTAGGTAGAATGATGCTGGCTGCCATGTAGTCCAGAAGACTGGTAGCACCTGTTGATGGAGAAGAGTTAGCTCCAGATTGAAGGTGAGTATTGCAGTGAAAGTTGCCTTTCCTTTTCATGCTTGGCATTATCAATAGGTGGTCCTTCCTTCTGGACCAAGGGGAACCCTCTCTAAGTCTAGATGTCCTGTGAGGCCAGACTGCATAATGACAGTGCCCCAGGGGCCAGGTTCTTGACAGCCTGGTCTCACGAGAAGTAGGTAGAATGATGCTGGCTGCCAGGTAGTCTTGAAGACTGGTAGCACCTGTTGATGGAGAAGAGTTAGCTCCAGATTGAAGGTGAGTATTGCAATAAAAGTTGCCTCTCCTTTTCATCCTTGGCAGTATCAATGGGTGGTCCTTCCTTCTGGACTAAGAGGTATCATCCCTCAGTCCAGAAGTCCTGTGAGGCCAGACTTCATAATGACAGCACCTCAGGGGCCATGTCCTTGACACCCTGGTCTCACAAGAAATGGGTAGGAGGATGCTGGCTGTCATGCAGTCTTGAAAACTGGCAGCACCTGTTGACAGAGAAGAGTTAACTCTGGATTGAAGGTGAGTATTGAAGCAAAAGTTGCCTATTTTTTACAAATCCAAGATAGCAATAAAAAAAAAAACAATTTGGAATTCCACTTTAGATATTATCTATGCATACACCTTAACTGAGTAACCACCATACATTCTTGCATTTGCTTCAGTTGAGAATTATTAAAATTCTTTTCTTTTATGTTTTTTCCCTACAGGTTTATCACCGGCTGCTTCCATTGCTTCAACCCCATGTAGCGACTCTGCAACCCCCAAAAGCCTGAGCCCATTAGAGGAGTCTCCAATTGTGAGCCCCATATGCATTGCTGACAAAGCACTGGTGTCTGCATACCTGCAGGCCAAAGAGGAAGACCGGCCTCAACCAGAAGGAGCTAGCAGTGAGTCACAGCATGGACAAGCCACTGGAATCCTTCACCTGGCCACCGAGGCAGCAGATAAGGCCCTGGTATCTCAGGAGCAAGACTTAGAAGAGGCCACAGAACATTGTCCTGCTGAGACCCCAACCCTGGACATGCTCGATACAAGAATTGTAATGGGGGAAGAGACTTCTTGTAGCAATGAGGAAGCAGGGTCTGCCAACAGGGGGCACAACATCATATCTGAGTATGAGGAAGCTTCTGGGGACACCTTAGATGAAGCAACAATGCACTTACGTCACCGTAAAGCTGAAATTTTGGAGGAGAATTCAGAGCAGGAAAGTGACCATGAAGCCATTGAGTCTCTGGACGATTTGCACTTTGAATCTAATGAAATGTGTCAAGAGTACGTTTTGAAAGGTGGCTTATTTTCTCAGGGTGAAGCCGTAGCTGATGTGCCTTCCTTTCTCAAACCCACCAAAGAGTCACCCGGCAGCACTAGAGAGAACGATATTCATTCATTACAGATCAACCCCGCATGTAACGCAGATTCAGATCCATACACTACGGCTCCTTCCACGCCAATTAAAAGCATCTACACCCAGTTTAAACATTATCCCGGTTCCAAACATGCTTTACATGATGACCAGATAGATTTAGAAAATGACAATATGTCATCTCCCCCTACGTCACCATCAGGATCCTACGTCACTGCAGAAGGTGGTAGTTGGGCCTCATCTGCCACTTCTAGTGGTTCACCATCATATTCTCCAAATTTGATGGGAGAAGGTGAAACTGTTGAATCTCCCAGCCCTTACCCAGACAACCTAATGACTCATGAAGAAAGTATTTCTGAGGACCCATGCTGTATGTCCCCAGATATACTTGAAGATGAAGATATTCCAGAACTTTACGACCGTGACATAGATCAAGATGACTTCTCTCCAGAAAATGAGGAGCTCCTGGATGGGTATCCTAGTGAAGAACAGTCCAGTGATGAAGATGAATGGGAGACAGATTTTGCACCATCTTTTACTAGCATCCCTTTATGTCCTGAATTTATTAACGCTGGTACCACCTTTGTGCATGAGGCACCACAGCAGGCAAGTTGTTCTTCAGATGCAGATGGTGTACTACAATCCGCAAACCCAGATATAACATCTGCAGAACTATCAAGGGCTAGCATGCCAGGTCCTGAAAATGATCACATGATTCCTGCTTTTATGCTGCCATTTCGGGGCAGTTTGATTTTTGAAGCAGAGTCCATGGAGATAACACTGTTCCCTCAAGGAGAGTCGGTGGAAACTGAAGTCGTCTGTGGGGAAGGAGAAGAAGAAGAAGAGGAGGATGACAATGAAGATAGCACCTCAGCTTCCTATCTGCATTCCTTATCTGAAACTTCTATTAATGAAGGAGTGGATGAATCGTTTGCCTATCAAGACGACACATCGGAGTCATCAGATTCAGCATCATATGATGGGGATGAAGATGAGAAAAGGTACAGCACGGAGCAGTATGCTGTAACAACTGATTCTGCACCCCATGCCACTGAAGCTTCAGGAAAATCCCAACATGACTCGTCCAATTCAGGATGCGAGAGTGAGATGGAAACCTCTTCTGACATGTCGGAGACTGACGAGGAGTGTGCTGTTTTTGCAGCTCTTGACATCAACTGTGGAGATGCAGGTGATAATGTGGAAAAAATCGTAGAGGTAACATCTGCCGTGAATGAAGATTCTGTCACAAATGAGGATGAAGAAGAATTAAATAGTGATGAGGAACATGGTGATAGCGTTGCACCATATCCGTTAGCACAAGATTTTCCACTCTCAGAGTCTAAGGAGACTTGTACTATTCAGGACAGTTCAAGTGAACTTGAAGACTCTAGCACCAGCAATGCACCTCAAGAACCCATCAGAAGCACCTTAGTTGTCACTTCAGAAGCTGAGCCACATTTTGCAAGTCCAGAGGCATCACAGAGACTAGAAGAAAGACATGGAGCTATTAGGACCTGGTCTGACAGCCCAGTAGAACAACAGTCCACCTCTTCATCAGAAATAGACCTGGTTCTTAAAGCGGGGATTGGGAATGTTGGGGAATGTCTGATGGCTTGTTTCGACACCGATGAAGAGCTCGATTCTCTTCCACCATTAAACACCACTCTGCAAAGTCTAAAAGACGAAGGCAGAGAAAGTGATGAAAGCGGAAGGCAGACATCCATGGAGGTGAGGCTAGCTGAAGATGGGAATTATTTTGCAGATCAGCGTGAAGTGTATGAAGAAGATCTTGGGAAGCTACCGTCACAGCCAGAAGAAAATGCAACAAGCACCCACTTCACTGTGGACTCTGATGACTTAGAAGAATGCAAGAAGAACGTAAAGACCATGGTATTAGATACTCAAGGCACAATCTCTGAGACTGAGATGTTAAAAGATGCCCCTTTAGAAGACATGCCTGAGGAAGTGTGTGTGTTTGCATGTTATGACTCTGGGGAAGACCCAGAAGATGTCATGTTTCTGGATCGCTCATCCCTCCTTGCTGAGATTTACAGACAACAAGAAGAAGCTGCTAATTACATTTCAAATCAGACATCTTATATGAATGATTTAAAGGATCAGCAAGAAGTACAGGCAGAAGATACAAATGCAGATGAAAGCACCACAGAAGCAAGTTCTGAGGCAACTAGCACTTTACATACCAGTGCCAAGGTCCATGAAAAATATCATGATACCAATCAGTTTTCAATACAAGAAGTTACTGGTGAAACCGAGGTGGAAACATTGTTGGTTTATAAGATGTATAAAGAAGACACTTTTGTTTCCATTAGTGGTGAGAAACATTCTAAATCAAGTGAAGGCAATGCTCCATTGAGGGACCGCCTGGAACAAAACCGACTAAACTGGTTAGAGTCAACCAACGAAAATATGTCTAAAACCAAAATTAAAGAAGTAGACAAAACTCCATCCACACAAACACAACCTTTAACTTCTCTGTCAGCTAGTCCTGAAGATCAAGTAACAGAGTCTTTTGAATCCTGGAGATGTAACAAACATGAAGAGGCAACAGCCCAAACAATTAGTGAAGTTCAAGGCACTCTTGAGAAATGCCCCTATTTCTTACAGCCTGACATTCCGACCAGTGATGCATCTACCATAGGCCTTCTACAACATCAGATACAGGAAACATTTTCTGTAGAGAATGAAGATTCCACAAAATTGGAAACTGATGAGTCCAAAGATGAAGATAACTGTCCTGTTTGTAAAGAACCACAAGACCAGGAGAGTGTCCTCCATTGTGACAACCCCAAATTACAGCAAGAAGATTCCTTGGACTCTGAGCTCAAGAACAAGTCAGTGCATGAAAGTCATTTGGAGATAATTAGTGAAAAGTGGGTGCCGACTATTACCCAATCAGAACACAAGTTGGATACAACAAAACACAGTCAGCTCAGTGATGGATATTTTGCCAGTTGTACCAGGGCTAGTGAAGCTGTTAGCGTAGAAAGCACGTTTATGATCCTTCAGAACCAAGAACCCAGTATTAAAAAGGATTTGGATAATTTAGATGAAAGACAGCCAACCCAAAGAGATTTATTTCCTAGTTGTACTTCTATACAAACAAATGCACCTTTCACCGGACAGTTAGTAGAAAAGGAGCTGCTTGCAATGATAAAACCCATAAAAACCACCCCTTCTAGAGATGCCAAAGACTCTATAGATCCATCAGAGATCCATGAATCCCAAACGCGTCTTAAACGCAGTGTAGATAAAAACCTTTGTGCTGCTTCTGAATTGGATACTAATTCCAATGATTCCTTGCCTGAGATGGTTGATAGGTCAAAGGAAGACATTGCTAAAACCCCAGAAGAATCCCCAGAGTTGGTGGATACAGAGCCTACGTCATCTAGCATCTCAGTACGTGATGTCCATCCACGATCTGATAGTGCCTTCATTGATGTAGCTTCTAAGCCACGTATGCCTAAAGTGGAGATGTCCAGTGACATTCTAGAGATGAGCAAGTTGCTTCAAGGTTCCTTTGGTAAAACAGAGACTTTTGATCAAAGCATTCGGTGTAGTCCTTCAGAAACAATCACAAGCGTGCCCTCAGTAGTCAAGCTTGTAGACAATGATGAGACATCCAAGGTCAAGGATGGAGAGTCTTCTGCACAGGATAATATTAGTACTGTAAAGAAAAAGCAAGACGATGTTGAAGGATGTCCAGACAAGCCTGCAATCTCTGAATTAACATCACGTGAGAAAATTACTTCTACAGCATCTAGCTCTGAGAAGAATCTTTTAGGAAGAGCCTCCACGTCCTTCATGAGTGGTAATACTTCTTCTGAGAAAGATCATACTCAAGAGAGACTTAATGCTCATCAGAAGCCAGTAGAGAACATTTGCTGTGTCAATGAGCCATCGTTACGTGAATCCCTTAGGCAGTCTAAGGTGTATAGCAGAGAACAGGACAGATGTGTAAATAGCAGTTATTTGAGGGATGTGAGGACTTCCAAGAAGTCCCAAGTAGAGCAGTTTAGCAGCAAGGTGAATTACCAGGTCAAGCTGTCGGAAATGGACAATGAGTGCCCCCTTTCCATGCATGTAACCCCCCATGCTGAAGCTGCAATGCCCCCTGCTGAAAATAATCTGGACACAAAAAAGCCCCGCTCCCCTGTAAGTAAAGTGCCTCCTGCAAAATCTCTTACCCCCATGCCTGGTGAAAGTCTTCATGACCAAAAAGTGGTCAGACCTCTGGCTGCCTCTGAAATGCTGGGGACCAAGAAGCTTTCTTCCGGTAAGTTTACATTCAAGTGTGAAATTCTGCCTTTGCAACCAACTCTATAGAATAATAAGATCTGAAGTGAAACTTAACTCCCCCCTGCACCCCTATCCCCCCTCACTTCGAGTTGGGTTCAAAATACACGTTTACATGTCTAGGGAATCCAGCATTGTCATGCAACAATCCACTCTTCACATGTCTGTACCTGTGTCCAGGGCCATCTTTAATTATGACCCTGGGCAAATATTTTCTTGGTGGGGGGGGGCATGAGCAGGGGCGTATTTACCACAAGGCAAACAAGGCACTTGCATAAGGCAGCATTTTTCAGGGGGGCAGCACCTCCCCTCAGAAGAAGAGATGAAAGAAGGGATACGCGCGCCATGGGAACCAGGTGGGATCCAAGAGAGGCTGCGGGCTGCTTGATGGTGTATGTAGAGACTGCTTTGAAGATGAGTGTCTTTCTCTCTATCGCTGGTGGTGGTGGGGGGGGGTAGTGGAAGGCTCTCCCGAGTGGGGGGCAGGGGTGTTGTTGGTCAATGTCAGGCTCTCTCAGTGGAATATCAAGCTCTCTCAAAGGGTGGGGGAAGGGGGGGTGTTGGTTGGTGTCTGTTGAGGCAGACGATTTTTGTGTTGCCTAGGGCAGCACAAAACCTAAATACACCACTGTGCATGAGATCAGTGGCAGTGCTGAGGGGGATGGGTCAGTAGCAGTGCTGAGGGGAATGGGTCAGTGGCAGTGCTGAGGGGGAATGGGATCAGTGGCAGTGCTGGGGGGGATGGGATCAGTGGCAGTGCTGGGGGAGATGGGATCAGTGGCAGTGCTGAGGGAGGTGGGAGCAGTGGCAGTGCTGGGGGAGATGGGATTAGTGGCAGTGCTGGGGTAGATGGGATCAGTGGCAGTGCTGGGGGAGATGGGATCAGTGGCAGTGCTGGGGGAGATGGGATCAGTGGCAGTGCTGGGGGGATGGGTCAGTGGCAGTGCTGGTGGGGATGGGATCAGTGGCAGTGCTGGGGGGAGATGGGATCAGTGGCAGTGCTGGGGGGATGGGTCAGTGGCAGTGTTGGTGGGATTGGGATCAGTGGCAGTGCTGGGGGGAGATGGGATCAGTGGCAGTGCTGGTGGGATTGGAATCAGTGGCAGTGCTGGGGGGGATGGGATCAGTGGCAGTGCTGGGAGGGTGTTATCAGTGGCATTCCTCAGGGGGGGTGTTATCAGTGGCATTCCTCGGGGGGGAGGGTGTAATAAATGTCAGTGCTAGAGGGGTGATGGGATCAGTGACACTCACTGTAACCTGTGTTCACTCAGTTCCCCCTGCCTTCATGCAAGCAGTTGGCTCCCTCAACGTGTCTCCATCACTCCATGTCCATAGATGGGTCTCCTCACACCATGGAGACCTCCTTCAGCTCCAGTTTCTGCTCCCCAACACCATGCCCCATCTGCCTGCAGCTGCAAATTCAATAGGTGGAGAGACTCGGTTGGGTAGTCTGCTGTGCGTTTACCATCTCCTGAGGACAGACCCGAGCAAAACTAGTTCTTCTCTTCAGTCAGCCACCTTTGCGATCTTGGAAGTTCTGCCACTGGCATGGACCCCACAACAACGACTGGGCCCGGGGCAGCTGCCCCTTTTGCCCCACATTGAAGACAGCCCTGCCTGTGTCTCATGCTACCCTCTTGGTCCTCTTCAGCCAGCTGCCTATACTGTATTCAGGCAGTCCAACCCCTGATCACAAGGCAGCTTTGCTCCCCCTCCCAAGGCCATTCCGTGAGTGGGCTCCAGATGCTCCCTGGGATATGTGGTGGGGTTTTTCCCAGGGGGCTGAGGGAGCAGGATATGTCATTCTACCTTCGGCTGGAATGGCGGTGGGGATGGGACCACCAGAAAAACCAGGAAGGGGGAGGGGGCATAGAGCAGAGCTTTATATTAAGAGTTAAGTTTCACTTTTAACGAACCTTATAATGCACTTTTTGAACGATTGCTTATGATACGCGGCACAGCGAGCAAACTACGGGGTGTATTTATTTATTTATTTTTAATGCAGGGATATTCGTCCTGTGAAACTGCATGTGCATTCGTTTTTTTTCTGAATGGGGGCAGATTCTAATGTTAAGCTGTTTTCTCTGCAGGCCGAGTGTCATTAATTCACACACAATAGAAAAATACGGCAACTAGATGGAGCCGATGATCGCAAGAAATAAATACTTCAGCTATCTGGTGGTCACGTTGCGGTATTTTTCTGACGCGCACCTTTCTGTACGAATGAAGAACGTTTTGGCCTGGAGAGAAAAATTGCCTGCCGGCATTCGATTTTCTCCCCATTCACACAGAACGAATGTACATGCAGTTTCACAGGACGAATAGCTCTGAGATTTTTTTTTTTTTTTTTAAATATGCAAAAATGTAATTGAAGTTAAGTCTATAGCTGCATTAATGAAGCAAAATATGTAAGTAAAGCAGAACTTTGCGCCATTTTAAATGTTCTTCCTTCCCCGGCCTAGTACAGAATGATGTCACGGTCCCCCCGCAAGCGTAGCTATGCTACATGGAGTATGCACACGGTTGGGATATCTCATAAATGTGATTGGATGTGTGACGTCACCATCCCTGAAGTTGCTTGCAAGATGTCATGCATTTGCACACAAGTGCGGGGTTTCTGCCAGTTCTCTGACACAGCTAACTGCGCATGTGCATTGTGCATGCGTCTTTTTTTTACTTTCTGGCTTGGGCCTAGGTCAGAATGCCTTCACGCCCCACCCCACCCCCTGCATGTACAGGTATGGTGTGGGGGTGAAGTAGCCATGTGTGATGTAGACATCCCAGGGGCCGTTTACAAGATGCCACACATATGCAGGCACGTGCCACGGGGTGACACAGCATGCCTTCACATATTTTGGGGATCTGGCACATGCACAGGCCATAGACTGGTACTGCCGTAGACCTTTCTGCCAGGTCCCATAGACTGGTAATGACATAGTCTTCTCAGTCAGGTCCCATAGACTGGTACTGCCATAGACCTCTCTGCTAGGTTCCATAGACTGGTAATGACATAGTCTTCTCAGTCAGGTCCCATAGACTGGTACTGCCATAGACCTCTCTGCTAGGGCCCATAGACTGGTAATGACATAGTCTTCTCAGTCAGGTCCCATAGACTGGTACTGCCATAGACCTCTCTGCTAGGTTCCATAGACTGGTAATGACATAGTCTTCTCAGTCAGGTCCCATAGACTGGTACTGCCATAGACCTCTCTGCTAGGTCCCATAGACTGGTACTGCCGTAGACCTCTCTGCTAGGTTCCATAGACTGGTAATGACATAGTCTTCTCAGTCAGGTCCCATAGACTGGTACTGCCATAGACCTCTCTGCTAGGTCCCATAGACTGGTAATGACATAGTCTTCTCAGTCAGGTCCCATAGACTGGTACTGCCATAGACCTCTCTGCTAGGTCCCATAGACTGGTACTGCCGTAGACCTCTCTGCTAGGTTCCATAGACTGGTAATGACATAGTCTTCTCAGTCAGGTCCCATAGACTGCTACTGCCATAGACCTCTCTGCTAGGTCCCATAGACTGGTAATGACATAGTCTTCTCAGTCAGGTCCCATAGACTGGTACTGCCATAGACCTCTCTGCTAGGTCCCATAGACTGATAATCCCATAGACTGAAAAGACATAGTCTTCTCAGTGAAGTCCCATAGACTGGTACTACAATAGACTTCTCTGCCAGGTCCCACAGACTGGTACTTCAATAGACTTCTCTGCCAGGTCCCATAGACAGGTACTCCCCATTGTTATCTGCCAGGTCCCAACGACTGGTACTGCCACAGACTTCTCTTCCAGGTTACATAGACTGATACTGACATAGTCTTCCCTGTCAAGTCCCATAGACGGGTACCGCCATATACTTCTCTGCCAGGTCACATAGACTGGTACTGCCAACAGACTTCTCTGCCAGGTCCCACAGACTGGTACTTCAACAGACTTCTCTGCCAGGTTCCATAGACAGGTACTGCCCTAGAGTTATCTGCCAGGTCCCAATGACTGGTACTGCCATAGACTTCTCTTCCAGGTTATATAGACTGATACTGACATAGTATTCCCTGTCAAGTCCCATAGACGGGTACTGCCATAGACTTTTCTGTCAGGTCCCATAGACTGGTACTGCCATGGATTTGTCCGCCAGGTTCCATAAACTGGTACTGCCATAGAATTCTTTGCCAGGTTACCATAGAGTGATACTGCCATCAACTTTTCTGCCAGGTCTCATAGACTGTTACTGCCGTAGACTTCTCTGCTAGGTCCCATAGACTGGTTTTGCTAGACTCCTCTGCCAGGTCCCATAGACTGGTACTGCCATAGACTTCTCTGTCAGGTCCCCATAGACTGGTACTGCCATAGACTTCTCTGTCAGGTCCCCATAGACTGGTACTGCCATTGACTTCTCTGCCAAGTCCCATAGACTGATACCGCTGATATATTTATCTGCCAGGTCACATAGACTGGTACTGCCATAGACTTTTCTGTCAGGTCCCATAGACTGGTACTGCCATGGATTTGTCCGCCAGGTTCCATAAACTGGTACTGCCATAGAATTCTTTGCCAGGTTACCATAGAGTGATACTGCCATCAACTTTTCTGCCAGGTCTCATAGACTGTTACTGCCGTAGACTTCTCTGCTAGGTCCCATAGACTGGTTTTGCTAGACTCCTCTGCCAGGTCCCATAGACTGGTACTGCCATAGACTTCTCTGTCAGGTCCCCATAGACTGGTACTGCCATAGACTTCTCTGTCAGGTCCCCATAGACTGGTACTGCCATTGACTTCTCTGCCAAGTCCCATAGACTGATACCGCTGATATATTTATCTGCCAGGTCACATAGACTGGTACTGCCATTGACTTCTCTGCCAGGTCACATAGACGGATACTGCCATAGACTTCTTTGTCAGGTCCCCTAGACTCTTACTGCCATAAACATCTCTGCCAGGTCCCCATACAGTGATACTGTCATTGACTTCTGTGCCAGGTCCCATAGACTGGTACTTCAATAGACCTCTGCCAGGTCCCATAGACTGGTACTGCCATAGACTTCTCTACCGGGTCCCATAGACTGGTACCCATAGACTCCTCTGCCAGGTCCATGGACTGGTACTGCCATAGACTTCTATGTCAGGTCCCACATACTAGTACTACCATAGACTTCTCTACCAGGTCCCCATAGACTACTACTGCCATAGACTTCTCTACCGGGTCCCATAGACTGGTACCCACAGACTCCTCTGCCAGATCCCATGGACTGGTGCTACCATAGACTTCTCTGCCAGGTCCCATAGATTGGTACCCATAGACCTGGCAGAACCTCACAGCATGTCTGCACATGTGCCAGATCTCAATTTAAGATGGGGGGCTAGAAGGGCAAAGATTTTGCTTTGAGCAAGACAATGCTGGACTCCATGTTTTTTTATTTTATGTTCAATCTGACTGTATTAGATGTTTTTTTTTTCATTACAAAACTAAGCACATAAAACACAGTACTGTTTGTTTTTTTTTTGTTTTTTTTTAAGATAGGGACAATGTTTAGGGAGTTTCTTGGGGGGGGGGGGGGTAGGCAGACTTAAGTTCTGTATGCTTCTTTGTAAAGATTTGAATCTGATAGGCCACTCAGACAATTTCAAAAATAGAGAATGATGGTGGTGCCATACTTTAATGATCCCAATTATACCACGCAACGTACACGTTTGAATGTTTTAAGAACTTGTTACCACATGCAGATCTTTTTTCAGCATGCAGGCAAATCTCTGCGCCCAATGCACAGTTGTTTCCTTTTCTTCAGAGAAAAGGGAAGAGCCCCTCTACCACACACATGCTGCTCGTAAGTTGGTCGTATCTAGACTATAGGAAGTTATATTTCCTTTAGGATTCTCAGAATATTCATATTAACTGTCCAGAAGATCTCGGAATCCTCATTGAAAATAACACAATTATCCCGTTGTCGTTTTTTTTTCTGTCATATTTCAGCGGTTCCAGAAAGCAGCTCTATTGCCACCATGCAAAGCACAGAGACCCCGATGACTAGCCGGTGCACACGCTCCATTCCACTCCAAGAGAAAGTGGGAAAGAAAATCCAACTGACCTGCCCTCCATCTGAGCCCAGTTCATCCAGTGACAGTGAGCTGACCTCCCGGGGCCAAGAGATGCCTCTCCTAAGGGACACATCCGACGTGACACTTCTGGGCATCACCAAACCGCTCCTGAGGCAGCGTGGCTGTGAAATGCTTAGTCATAGAGGTAACACAACTCAGGGATTGGGAATGGGTACCTACAGACATAAGATGCTCTTGTTAGGAATGGACAAAGTTTGGGGTCCTTAGATGACCTCTGCAGAATGGTTTAAATTTAGGCAATATCCTATTTCTGCCCCTCAGAGACATTCTATGGCCAACACTTTGTACACACTTGACATCACACTTACCTATATAACCAAATGTAGGTGGCACCCCCTTCAAATGGTGGAATTCAGGTTTTACTAGTGAAGGGTACTGTTAAACCTACAACAGATAAAAGTAATTGTGCTCTTCCAACTTGTAGTGTCTGGCACAGAGCTCTGACCTTAACCCTACTAAACCTTTGGGATGAACTGGAATGTCGATTGTGAGCCAGTACCTGTATCACGTACCTGGCTGGAGGCTAGGATGACAAGAGGGCTTCCCTTACAACTCTTGTCCAGGTATCCCTGGAGTGTAGCATAGAGAACGAGAAGGTACAGAGTGGCACGGGTGCTGGATGTCCAGGCCACAGGTGGTCCCTTCTGACGGAAGGCTTGGTTGTGAGGTGCAAGCTAGAAGCATGGTCTGGACAGGCAGGGTGGATCAGGAACAAGCAGAAGTGAAAAAGTGGGAATCAGCAGAGACAAGCTGTGATCAGGAACTAGCCAGGTTCAAAACTTGGAATCAGCAGAGTCAAGGCATGGTCATGAACTAGCAGTGGTCATAAATGGATAATCAGCAGAGACAAGCTGTGGTCAGGAACTAGCTGAGGTCAAAAACAGGGAAACAGGAGAGACAGGTCAAGGGCAGGAACTAACCAAGGTCAAAATTGAGAATCCGGAGAGACGAGTCAAGGTCAAGAACCACCTGGGAATCAGCAGAGATTAACTGTGGTCAGGAACTAGTTGAGGTCAAAAACTGGGAATCAGGAGAGACGAGTCGTGGTCAGGAACTGGCCAAGGTCAATACTGGGAATCAGTAGAAACAAACCATGATCAGGAACTAGCTTAGGTCAAAACCTGGAATCTGCAGAGATAAGCTGTGGTCAGGAACTAGCCAAGGTCATAACTGTTAATCAGCAGAGACAAGCCATGGCCAGGAACTGGCAGAAGTCAAAAACTGTGAATCAGCAGAGACAAGATGTGATCAGGAACTAGCAGAAGTAAACATGTGGGAATCAGCAGAGACAAGCTGTAGTCAGGAACTGGCTGGAGTCAAAACTGGGAATCAGTAGAAACAAGTCATGGCCAGGAACTATTCAAGGTCAAAACTGGGAGTCAGCAGAGACAAGCCATGGTCAGGAACTAGCTGAGGTCAATACCGGGAATCGGCAGTGATAAGCTGTGATCAGGTACTAGCAGAAATAAAAAAGTGGGAATCAGCAGAGACAAGCTGTGGTCAGGAACTAGCTGGGGTCAAAACCGGGAATCAGCAGAGACAAGGCATGGTCATGAACTAGCAGAGATCAAAAATGGATGAACCGTAGAGACAAGTTGTGGTCAGGAACTAGCCGAGGTCAAAAACTGGGAATCAGGAGTGACGAGTCAAGGTCAGATAAGCTGTGGTCAGGAACTAGCCAAGGTAAAAAAAAAAAGGGAATCAGCATAGATGAGTCGTGGTCAGGAACTGGTCAAGGTCAATATTGGGAATCAGCAGAGACAAACCACTGTCAGGAGCTAGCTGAGGTCAAAACTGGGAATCAGCAAAGATAGACTGTGGTCAGGAACTAGCTGAGGTCAAAAACTGAGAATCAGGAGAGACAAGTCATGGTCAGGAATTGACCAAGGTCAAACCTGGAAATCAGCACAGGCAAGCCGTGGTCAGGAACTAGCTAAGGTCAATAGCAAGAGCCAGAGTGGAGACAAGTCCAAAAACAGGCCAGGCCACCAATGCAAAAGCAAATGTCAGGAACAGGTTCAGGTTCAAGATGCAAGGTAACAGCTGAAGACCATTCTTCCTGGCTCAGCTCTGTTACCTAAATAGGCAGTCTGGATTAGGTGTGCAGGTCCTTGTCTATTAGTTTGCTTACGTACTTTTTCTCTATGTTTCCTCTTTTTGAAAATGCTGAAAGTACAGAAACATACCTGTTTATCCTGCCAGAAATCCAATGAGAACCTTACCTTCCTACAATGATCCGAAAAAACTGCCTTTATCGCCATGCAATCCAAAGCAGTGTTTGTAGCCCTGCCAGAGTTCCCTTGCTAAACTAGAGAACCAAACCTATCCCCCTTCCCTCAACCCCCTTGCCCCCAGCTCCACCTTCCCCCACCCCTCTTGTCCTCCTCCACTTCCAGGGGCGGACTGACCATTTGGGCACTCGGGCACTGCCCAAGGGCCCAGGGTCAGTAGGGGACCCCATGAGATGCCCTTGGCACCTTCCATAGGCTTTTTTGGGGTCTGGTTTGAGTGTGGGCAAGGACACAGGGGCTCCATGATCCCCTATTACCCAGGGGCCCCATGAGTTGTCAGTCCGCCCCTGTCCCCATCCATGCATTCATTTTCTTTTCTCAGGCAAAAAATACCCTATGCGGCATGGTCCAATTTGCTCCAGCGGGGGAAAATAAATTCCTTCCTGATCCCCCAGGAGGCAGTCGGATATTCCCTGGATCAACAATCTCTGATGTCTCAGCCAGGGGTGGACTGACAACTCATGGGGCCCCCAGGCAATAGGGGATCATGGGGCCCCTGTGTCCTTGCCCAAACTCAAAAAAGCCTATGAAAAAGGTACCAGGGGCATCTAATGGGGCCCCCTACTGACCCCGGGCCCTCTGGCAGTGCCCGAGTTTCCAAATGGTCAGTCCGCCCCTGGTCTCAGCCTACCTGTGTACGGATGATGTGTAGTAGATTATCAAGCAGACAGCTGGGTCCAGGGCGAGTGTTGATATCATTCACTAATATCCTGTCCTCTTTGTATTTGGTATAGGCTCTTGTAATGACACGGAAAGCAATGATGACTCCCTCCCTGAACTGGAGGAGCCAGACATGAGTGAGCCCAGGACATCGTCCAGCCAGGTACGGTACATATGCTTTACGGGGTGTAACACCTCGCTGTGCAATATATATATAACCAGTATGGACCAAAAATAGTCAAAAGCACCCGGAGGCACTTACTCCAGCAGACACAGGGGGTATAACCCTACACAAAGCCATGCAAGCTTCAGCAAACAAACAGTGGCAGTAGAATGGGTCCAATGGCAGAGCTCGGTGTCAATGTACCACCATTATAATTTGGCCAAAGGAATGAGAGAATCTGCCTGGGTACAGTTCATGAACAGTTTTGCAAATTTTGCTTGAATTGCGGCGAACTCCACTGAAGCCTATAGGGGGCCAAATCGTGTTGTTCAGCTCTGGCCATCTGTAGAGCTAGTAAGCAAGCTATTGGCATCGGAAGCCAAACATTGTCATGAGGGACATCAACCAATGCCACCCTTTTATAGTAGGTGGGGAGCTGGGATATCCATTCCTTCATATTATTGGCCATTGTGACTCAGCTGACCAGGGCTAAACCCTGTATTATGGGTTGTTCCCTATTTATGGTGACGAAGCTGTGAAGTTTTCGACCAATAGTTTGTGAGCCTTGTGGATTCTCCGCTGGTAGCGGTGAATCTGAACTTCATCCTAATCGGCACCTTTCCCACGAGTCCATAAATCCTCTGCCCAGTTAGAGCTTCCCCAATGGTTTGCTGAGCTTGTGGGAAGGTGCAGCGTGGTGCCGCGGCAGTAATGACACGAGTCCGGTTGCCGTTAAACTTGATACTTGTTTTGAAGAGATTGCCAAAAACAAACAACCCCAGTGGGAGAGGGCCACTTAGGGTAACACTCACAGTTCAGTTCAATGCAGAGATGCAGCGAGAGATGATGCACCGACAGCGTCTGTCTTCAGAGGGTGGAATGCGGCCTTGCTAGTCCCCAAGGGGAGGCTTCTGCGGGATTGCAAGTCCCAAATCTGACCCTACTCATCTGGAACCTTACCCTGCCACTAATCACTTTCCCTGACAGATGGGTGCTCTTTTCCTACAAGAGCCACTTTACAAATCAAAAACCTGGGCGGCAGAGACTTATAAAGACTGTGCTGACCCAAGATGGCCACCACAGGTCATCTGGATGCTGTGTAGCCAATGCTTCCAGGAACCAGGAAGACAGAGAAACCAGGTTTTTCCTGACTTCCTCTCCAGGCTGTGATAACGCTCTGGTTGAGCGCCACCTACAGTGGGGAAAGCAGACTGCACCTGCCTACAAGTTAGGATGAGAAGACCTCAATGACCTACCTCAATCCAGTTGAACCTTGCTGGATGAGCTGGAATGAAACAGCACACCATAATATTCAAGTCCAAATACAAGTTTATTCCAATGGTAGATTGATTGCAAAGTCAACATATTTTTTTGGGGGGGGTGCCTCTGCCACCGCCTCCGCCTCCTCCACCACCACCGCCACCTTCATCAGGGCTAATGGAACATAAAAGATAAGAAATTGTAACAAATTTCAGAAAGCTGAAGAACAGCATCGGATACCAGCAACAGCTTGTTCAGATGCCATGACGTGGCCCTGATGCTTTGTTTCCCAGCCACGGTCAAAATGAACCCCTTCCCGCCAAGGCCTCCAATGCCTGGAGGCAGAAGTGGGCATTTTGGTCATGTGACCGCCGTCATTGGCTGCCATAGTGTTGATTGGAAAGCTCCTGAGCGCAACTAAAGATCAGGAGCTTTCCTTTTACTGCAGGTAACTGTGCCAGGAGCACGCAGGGCGTGAAGGCCCACCGGCCAAGAGGCCACATATATACATACGGCTGTCGGGAAGAGGTTAAACTGCATGCTGGATTCTGCATGCACATCAAATGCGACACATTCAATGCACGCGGCTGTGGCACAGTGGGTCAGCATTTTCAGGGTAAAACAGGAGTGAGGGGGCATCAGATCAACTCCTCATTGCCTGTCAAGTACCTTTGAAAAACATTCCACCGTGGAACGCTTTTCAGACTAACGGCAAGGGCTACCACACATGAGAATGAATATAGTCAATACCAGGGGCGGACTGACCATTTGGGAACTCGCACTCGCACTGCCCGAGGGCCTGGGGTCAGTAGGGGGGCCCCATGAGATGCCCCTGGTACCTTTCATAGGCTTTTTTGGGTGTGGTTTGAATGTGGGCCAGGACACAGGGGCCCCATGATCCCCTATTGCCCGGGGGCCCCATGAGTTGTCAGTCCACCCCTGATCAATACTTTTCATTCATGTTGTTCCTATTGGTAGATACTGGGATCTGATGTTGTTCTTTAGCTTTCAGAACTAGGTGTCACCATTTTTTTCTTTTCTGTTACATGTTAGTCCCGATGAAGGGGGCGGAGGCAAAGCCCCCGAAACCTGTTGGCTTTGCAAACAATCTTTCATTGAAGTATACAATCATTTTCTAATAGTTTGACATTCCGAGGACCAGACAGATATTGGAATGTCAGTTTACAAATTATTGCACCTCTGTAGCAGAGGTTTCCAAAATGTGACCTGTGGGCCTGGTTTGGCCCTTTGCTTGCCCCTAACAGACCTTTGGGGCACTACTCCCCCATCTGACACAGTAATAAGCCACCATTCTTTCCACTGACAGCAATAGTGAGGTATAATTTGTAGGCAGGTGCAGTCTACTTTCTCCACAGTAGGTGGCGCTCAACCGGTGCCAGGGGTGGACTGACAACTCATGGGGCCCCCGGGCAATAAGGGATCATGGGGCCCCTGTGTTCTTGCCCACACTCAAAAAAGCCTTTGAAAGGTACCAGGGGCATCTCATGGGGCCCCCTACTGACCCCGGGCCCTCAGGCAGTGCCCAAGTTCCCAAATGGTCAGTCCGCCCCTGACCGGTGCGGTACTACAGCTGGAGAGGAAGTCAAGAGAAACTTGGTTTCTCTATCGTTTCCTTGGTCCCTTGAGGCAGCATTCCAATTGGCTACGCTGCATCCAGGTGACCCTGGTGGCCATCTTGGGTCAAGCAGAGCCTTTTTAAGTGTCTGCCCCCAGGTTTTGGTATGCATTTTGTAAATGGAAGGAAAAGAGCCCCCCCTATATCAGGGAAAGTGAATAGCAGTAGGGAGAGGTTCTGGACAAGTAGGGAGAGGCTAGGGACATGCCATCTTTCATCAAAATCCTCGCCATTGGTCTCAGACTGGCCAGCTCGCATTCCGCCCTCGGAGACAGACACTGTCTGTGCCTGAAAACCTGCTCCACTCGAATTTCTGCACAGAAATTGCAGGGCCGTTTGTAACTTCAAGCTGTTCCTTCAATACAAGTTTTGTTAATTGCAGCCGTACCTTTCTGCACCCACCAACTGATGACGGGGCACTTATCCTCCCTGACACCAAGGCAACGATGGGGAAGTATTCCTTCCACTGACACCAATGACGGCTCACTATTCCACCTCTTACTGATCACAAGTGCTATGTACATTTTTTACTCATATTGACCACCATGACTGAGGCTTTGTTTACTTTTACGGTCCGGCCCCCCTAAAGTTTGAAGGACAGCAAACTGGCCCTTTGTTTAGAAAGTCTGGAGACCCCTTTTTTTTGGAGTAAGGAATGGCTAGTTTTCATTTTTGATCCCAATAGGGATATTTCCCTTCACTTCCTAACCTGAAGATACAATAGGAACTGAGGAGAAAATTTTCCTGAAGTGAGAGAAATCCCTTCCTAGATATCTTAGAAAGGTAAGTAGAAAAGGAACCCGTGAAGTCCAATAAGAAGCAGGTTGGAAGGTGTATAGGAAGACATTTATTGAGAATAAGTACACAGAGCCCAGGGGCGGACTGACAACTCATGGGGCCCCCGGTCAATAGAAAATCATGGGGCCCCTGTGTCCTCGCCCACACTCAAACCACACCCAAAAAAGCCTATGAAAGGTATCAGGGGCATTTCATGGGGCCCCCTACTGACCCCGAGCCCTCGGGCAGTGCCTGAGTGCCTAAATGGTCAGTCTGCCCATGACAGAGCCAACATGTTTCGGGGGAACAGGGACTCCTTCTGTCTCTGCAAACACAGCTGACACTTTGACAGTCATCTCAAAGTCAATGACAGTCAATGGCAAGCAATCTCTTTGATTGCTTGCCATTGACATACCTTTGGGAATCCTTCACATCTATTAGCATGCAACAACAGCCCTGAAGATGGGGAAGTCGCTGTTCCCCCAAAACCTGTTGGATCGATGCCGTTATTCTCAATAAATGTCTCCTCACACACCTTCCAACTTGCATCTTACCTTTCAAAGTTTCTGGAAATGACCCTACGGCTGTACCTAAAGGAAGCAGGCCAAGCCCCAAGAGGGCCTACCACCACCAACCTCTAATTGGGCGTAAACCACTGGAAGGGATTTCTTCCTATTCACCCGAGTTATCGCCAACCAACAACCAGTGACTAATCGAGTCAGTCCATCGCAGTCTCTAGCTCTAACAAGTCTGTCACCAGAACAAATGTCTCCATTGGAAGATTTTCCCTTGAATTCATGTTTTAGTGGCAACTCAAAATTTTTGGAATTTCCCATCACTATTAGTCCTGGTGACTAAGACAGAGGGATAATTAGAATTTCTCCAGTGTAGATATAGGCAACAACCTGGCAGGGGTTCTAACCCTCCCCAACTTTAATCAAAACTAAAAAGGTTTTGACTTTAGAAGAACTTTTACGAGTTTTGGCTATTTTTCTCTTCCACCAACTGGAGCCCATCAGTTCTCAGTCTTCACCAAAGGGTCTATTTATTGAAAAAATTGCTGTAAGAATGCTTTAGCATGCATGCGAAAGTTACAAATTATCTCCATAAGGTGAGGTTGGTCAGTTTCTATTTGTTGCCTGTATGTAACATTCGTCCCTAAGAGAAAATGGTCTTAAGAACATTCAATCAGAAGATAAAAGGTAAAACAACATTCAACCAATAGAGAAAATAGCCTGACACTATACCAGAGGAGGAAATATTATTATTATTATACAGTATTTATATAGCGCCGAAGGGTGTGCTCAGCGCTGTACATTAGTGAGGGGGACAGAACATGAGACAATACAGTAACAATACAATACACGAGGGGTTCGAGGGCCCTACTCTTTCGAGCTTACAATCTAGGAAGGAGGGGATAGTGGTACAGGAGGAAGTGGCTGTGGGGGATGGAGTGGTAGGAGGAGTGGAGGAGATCGGTTGTTAGGTGAGGGTGGGGTAGGCTTCCCTGAAGAGATGGGTTTTTAGGGTGCGCCTGAAGGTGAGGAGGGTAGGTGACAGTTTGATGGATTGGGGTAGGGAGTTCCAGAGGATGGGGGAAGTTCTGGAGAAGTCCTGCAGTCGGGCGTGGGAGGAGTAGACCAGGGAGCTGGAGAGTAGGAGGTCCTGTGAGGAGCGAAGGACACGGGTAGGGTAGTATTTGGGTAACAGGTCGGTTAGGTAGTTTGGGGCGGCGTTGTGAATGGCTTTGTAGGTCAGAGTTAGTAATTTGAATTTAATGCGTTGGGCAATCGGGAGCCAGTGGAGGGATTGGAAGAGAGGGGTGGAGGACACTGAGTGGAGGCCAGTGAAGGGATTGGCAGAGAGGGGTGGAGGACACTGAGTGGAGGCCAGTGGAGGGATTGGCAGAGAGGGGTGGAGGACACTGAGTGGAGGCCAGTGGAGGGATTGGCAGAGAGGGGTGGAGGACACTGAATGGAGGCCAGTGGAGTGATTGGCAGAGAGGGGTGGAGGACACTGAGTGGAGGCCAGTGGAGGGATTGGCAGAGAGGGGTGGAGGACACTGAGTGGAGGCCAGTGAAGGGATTGGCAGAGAGGAGTGGAGGACACTGAATGGAAGCCAGTGGAGGGATTGGCAGAGAGGGGTGGAGGACACTGAGTGGAGGCCAGTGGAGGGATTGGCAGAGAGGGGTTGAGGACACTGAGTGGAGGCCAGTGGAGGGATTGGCAGAGAGGGGTGGAGGACACTGAGTGGAGGCCAGTGAAGGGATTGGCAGAGGGGGGAGGCAGATGTGGAGCGGTTGGTAAGGTGGATGAGTCTCGCCCCTGAGTTCGGGATAGACTGGAGGGGGGATAGCGTTTGTTTGGGTAGGCCAGTGAGAAGGGGGTTGCAGTAGCCCAGGCGTGAGATGATGAGGGAGTGTACAAGTTGTTTGGTGGTGTCTGGGGTGAGGAACGTGTGTATCTTGGAGATGTTGCGGAGGTGGAGCCTACATGACTTTGATAGTGATTGGACATGAAGTTGGAAGGAGGGATATGAGGGAAACCTCTGCTACACCTCTGCTAAGGCTGGCCATACACTATAAAAATTTTTGTCCAATTTCTGCCCAATTTCCTTTAGATTTACCTTCAACTATATAGTGCAAGGGCCGGCCTAATTGATACAATTGAAAGTGTTGTTTAGGTCTGACCTCATATTATATGGTTTTTGGTAAATCTAAAGCAAAATTCTCAAGACAATTGTATAATGTATGGCCAGCCTAAGTGTAATGAATCAACTACTGCGGAGAGTGAACTGATATACAGAACGAATAAAATGTTGCAGAGATGGAACTTTGTTGTTTACCTTGGGTGATCTCTGAAGGTTCCTGTCCAGTAAACTTTTCAAACAACAGAGTTCCATCTCTGCAACATTGTATCATTTCTGTATGTCAATTCACTCTGCAGTAGCTGATTCATTACACCTTTAGGCCCCTTTCACGTGAGCGGACACTCCATTTCACTCTATGGAACGGTGGGTGTAAAGGGACATGAGTCCGTTTACACCCGCCTGCATCCGATCTGAACCAATCCTGTCCGCTAAAAACAGATATATGGGGATCCTTTCTCCATCCGTCTAGTTGACTGGATTGGATGACAACCAGATGGAAATGCGCAGGCGGTCCATTTCCATCCGTCAGCCCATAGAGGACAGTGGGCTGTGTTCATGCCTGCTCTGCATGGGCGGGGCAGACACGGACCTGTCACTGCTCAGTAGGAATCAGTGGGAAGATCCCTCGCTGAGCAAGCGAATCCACTGATGGGTCCACCCCATGTGAAAGGGGCCAAATACTTATTTAAAATGATCCTCCATCTAGCGGACATAATGTGATAATTTCCTGATTCCTGAAAAAATTTGCAAACGAGAGAGAAAGTAACTCAATGACTTTCGTTTTTGCCACCATTCACTCAAAACAAATGTACATGCAGTTTCACAGGACAAAAAGCTCTGCCACTTTTTTTAAATACCTCCATTAAAGTGCAGAGGTCCCCCTCCTGTAATTTGTTTGTTCGGGCCAATGTTCATAGCCTATAGTGTTAGGCTATTTTCTCTATTGATCAAATGATCTTTAATTCTTCTGGCAACTGAGAAGACAAGAGGGCTTTTCTTACACCTCTGGTCCAGGCACGCCTGGAGTGTAGTATAGAGAATGAGAGGGTACAGATTGGCACCGGTGCTGGACATCCAGGCCACAAATGTTCCCTTATGGAGGCAAACTTGGTTTTGAGGCATCTGTGCAGACCAACAGGAATGTCTCCATGAAGAGGTAGACTGGAAGGCAGTTGACCGATACAGTGGAACACACAACAGGCTGGAAGCATGGTCTGGACAGGAGGTGGTTGGTAGCCAAGGAGACAGACAGCAGACAGGGTAGCAAACACAGTTGTAGTCAGGAGGCAAGCCAAAGTCAAAGAGAGACAAGTCATGGTCAGGAATTAGCCAAGGTCAAAACTGAGAATCAGCAGAGACAAGCCATGGTCAGGAACTAGCTGAGGTCAAAACTGAGAATCAGCAGAGACAAGCCATGGTCAGGAACTAGCTGAGGTCAAAACTGAGAATCAGCAGAGACAAGCCATGGTCAGGAACTAGCTGAGGTCAAAACTGAGAATCAGCAGAGACAAGTCATGGTCAGGAACTAGCTGAGGTTAAAACTGAGAATCAGCAGAGACAAGCCATGGTCAGGAACTAGCCAAGGTCAAAACTAAGAATCAGCAGAGACAAGCCATGGTCAGGAACTAGCCAAGGTCAAAACTGGGATATGGCAGAGACATGTCATGGTCAGGAACTAGCCAAGGTCAAAACTGAGAATCAGCAGAGACAAGCCATGGTCAGGAACTAGCTGAGGTTAAAACTGAGAATCAGCAGAGACAAGCCATGGTCAGGAACTAGCCGAGGTCAAAACATGAGATTCAGCTGAGACAAGCCATAGTCAGGAACTAGTGAAGGTCAAAACTGGGAATCAGCAGAGACAAGCCATGGTCAGGAACTAGTCGAGGTCAAAACCTGGGATATGGCAGAGACATGCCATGGTCAGGAACTAGCCGAGGTCAAAACATGAGATTCGGCAGAGACAAGCCACGGTCAGGAACTAGCCGAGGTCAAAACTGGGAATCAGCAGAGACAAGCTACGGTCAGGAACTAGCCGAGGTCAAAACTGGGAATCAGCAGAGACAAGCCACGGTCAGGAACTAGCCGAGGTCAAAACTGAGAATCAGCAGAGACAAGCTACGGTCAGGAACTAGCCGAGGTCAAAACTGGGAATCAGCAGAGACAAGCCATGGTCAGGAACTAGCCAAGGTCAAAACTAGTGATGGGCCGAACACCCCCTGTTCAGTTCGCGGTCGAACATTTGAACTTACCAAAAGTTCGACCGCAAATTTCGAACAGGGACAATTTACAGAGCAGTATCTTACTGAGTATGCGATAAGATATCGCACAGCTACTAATATACGGCATGAGTTATATTACTAAGTTATGTGGTATTTTAGTAGTGAAAACATTCTTTGATGTTTCAGTTGTCAGCGGGGTTTCCCACTGACAGCTGAATGTCAAAAGAATTGATGGCAATTATTTTTTTTTTTATATAGCATTGGGTCCCCCTCCTACTCATACCAAGCCCTTCTGGTCTGATATGGATTTTGAGGAAAACCCCCCACGCCAACATGGCGTAGAGGTCCTCCCCAAAATCCATACCGGACCCTTATCCGAGCATGCAGCCCGGCAGGTCAGAAAAGGGGGGGATGAGTGAGCACCCACCCCCTCCTGAACCATACCAGGCCACATGCCCTCAACATGGGGGCTCCCCCCCAAAGCACCTTGTCCCCATGTTGAAGGGGACAAGGGCCTCTTCCCCTGCAGGGTCTGCAGGTGGAGACCTTAGATTATACACCCCTTGAGGGTGTACAAGAGGGTCCCCAGATCCCAGCCCCCCTAAGTGAATGAGTATGGGGTACATGGGGTACACAAAAAAGTGTAGTAAAAAAATGACAGGAGACAGTCTTTGACAAGTCCTTTATTAGAAACAAAAATTTAATAAAAGGTCCCCCTGAAGTAGATCCAACATCAGGCATGATGCCCACCGCCGCCGCCAACCCGAAAAGAATTTAAAAAAACGCACCGCTCTAGACGCTGGCTCTTACTGTCTGACAGCTGCACCAAGATGACAGTTCTTAAATATTGTGATGATGTCACAAGGGGCGGGGTTACCCCCACCCCCTTTTGAAATCATGATGCTCTGTGATTGGCCAATGCATTGCACTGTGGTCAGATGTGTTGCTTTGGCCAATCACAATGCACTGACATGGTGCAGCTTATTGTGGGGCAAGGCAGGCGTACAGCCCACCAAAAGACCTTACCATTTGACTCAAACATAAAGCCCATCACTAGTCAAAACTGGGAATCAGCAGAGACAAGCCATGGTCAGGAACTAGCCAAGGTCAAAAACCTGGGATATGGCAGAGACAAGCCATGGTCAGGAACTAGTCGAGGTCAAAACTGGGAATCAGGAGAGACAAGCCATAGTCAGGAACTAGTCGAGGTCAAAACTGGGAATCAGGAGAGACAAGTCATGGTCAGGAACTAGTTGAGGTCGAAACTGTGAATCAAGAGAGACGAGTCGTGGTTAGGAACTAGTCAAGGTCTAAACTGTGAATCAGCAGAGACAAGCCATGGTCAGGAACTAGCCGAGGCCAAAACCTGAGATTCGGCAGAGACAAGCCATGGTCAGGAACTAGCCGAGGTCAAAACTGGGAATCAGCAGAGACAAGCCATGGTCAGGAACTAGCCGAGGTCAAAACCTGAGATTCGGCAGAGAAAAGCCATGGTCAGGAACTAGTCAAGGTCAAAACTGGGAATCAGGAGAGACAAGCCATGGTCAGGAACTAGTAGAGGTCAAAACTGGGAATCAGCAGAGACAAGCTGTGGTCAGGAACTAGTCGAGGTCAAAACCTGGGATAAGGCAGAGACAAGCCATGGTCAGGAACTAGCCGAGGTCAAAACTTGAGATTCGGCAGAGACAAGCCATGGTCAGGAACTAGTCGAGGTCAAAACCTGGGATAAGGCAGAGACAAGCCATGGTCAGGAACTAGCCGAGGTCAAAACTTGAGATTTGGCAGAGACAAGCCATGGTCAGGAACTAGCCAAGGTCAAAAATGGGACTCAGCAGAGACAAGCCATGGTCAGAAACTAGCCGAGGTGAAAACCTGAAATTCGGCAGAGACAAGCCATGGTCAGGAACTAGTAGAGTTCAAAACTGGGAATCAGCAGAGACAAGCTGTGGTCAGGAACTAGTCGAGGTAAAAACTGACAAGTCACGATCTCTTAGGGTCGAATGTTAAGGAATATTACTCTGGCCCTGCAAAAGGAAACAAGTAGCAACTGACATTCCACACATATTACAAACATTATAGGTGTTATTTGCGACTTTTGACTGCAATTTAAAAAAAAAAAACCCAAGACTGCTTTGCTCAACTTGAACAAAATTCTATTTTGCATCTGTTGAATTATGGGAGTTCTTGAACTATAAAATTCCAGGTAAGTGGAAATGTATTCTATATGTATCATCGTATTTCACCATAAAATGTCTGACTGGTGGGGAAAGAAGGAAAGGAGAAGTAATATCACCAGGTACAGATGAGTACTGTACATTAGCATAAAACTGCAATGAGCTGAATGTGCGTTTTTTTCAATGGCGGGCCCCCCGGGGAGACCAGCCATCCATCTCTCTACCTGTTCTGTCTTTAGGTTATCTTCTCCTTTTGTCTCCACAGAACCAGCTGACTCACTGTGTGGGTTCCGGAGAGGAATGCGTCAGCAAAGCCAAGCAGAGCCGGAGCGAGAAGAAGGCCAGAAAGGTGAGTGAATAATTCATGAGCCGGGCTTTGTTGAGATTGGAGGAAGTGGATTCTGTAGACGCAGGCCTTCGTACAGAGCAGGTGGAGTCAGCAACAACTCACACAGGCATTTCAAAGGAGATAGAGATAGGATGAAGAGCACAGGCCAGGCACGATGAACCCAAAGCCAGTTCTCCATTATTATACATGCAAACCATAAAACCGCGAATCAATACAGGGAAAGGAACATTGTCTAAAACATTAAGTCTTCCACCCGTGCCCACATAAACTTCATTAAAGGGAGCACCAAAGAGGCGCAAAAATACTAAACAAGTAGATACACTGGCCATTCACGTGTTTGTCAAAAGCTGGTGAAGAACGGTGCTTGGTTGGGATTCATGTTGACCTATTACAGACATTAATGTTGCATAAATCAGAGTAGAAGCAGGTCCTTAGTGGTCCCACACCATGGGGGCCTACAGAAGTACAGGTCTCCCCGGGCTGCTTTCCAACACTGCATCTGCCCGTCATGAATTGCAAGCCTAAACCCCCATGACACCATCCTCCTGGCCCAACGCAGCACTGACCCCTTTTGCGATCAATAGGACACCTTCACAAAGCCTTGTATTCTGGTTCCATGGTTCCAGGCTATGGCTCCAACACTCTCACCATGTACCCGGGACTCATACAGTATGTCCTGGGGTTTAGGGTACCTACCACATGTTCCACAAGTCCTCAATCACCGACAGGAGGATAGACCCCTTTCCACTAGGCACCACCAACACCCACCTCAAGGATTCTGTATACCCACCAGTGCAGCTTGGTATGGATCATACCCATCTAGCTACTTACGGCCTAACGGTGCACTGGCCCACTTCACACACTTCCATTCCGGTATTCAGGCATCACTTTTGAATAACATCACTCCAGCCAGAAGTAAAATTTATGTCCTTTAGTGAATACTTGCATGATACATTCCCATTAGGCAGCATCAGGTTCCATCACCGGGCAATCGCATGATACAAGTCCCTTTGCTCTACAATCAGGGGTGCATTTCAGTAAATGAGACCCTCATCAAGGTAAACCCTTTCTGGGGAAAGCCCACAAAGGGGAACCAAGGGCAAAGTTCACAGTCCTATTACTCCGTGATGGTGCTTGCTCTACACTTTAACCATCCCAAACTAACCTCCACTCACTATTATATGGGGTCCTGCCAAGAAGGGCAGTGTTGTGATATCACTTCCATGGGGGAAGTACCAGGATGTTCCTAAACTAATTAACATCTCCTGACAAGGACAACAGGCAAATGCCTATTATGATGCCAGGCACAGCCTTGGGGGCAACCAACACTCTGGCCTAAGCAAGCCTGCATATAGATACAAAATATTTTTAATGTTTTACATACAGTGTGGTGTCCTCCAACTATGTGATAGAACTTCAAAGTTTTATGTTTTGGCCTCCTACTGATAATGAAAGTCTGTTTTAGGCCTATGTTGCTGTAGGCCTAACTGGACTCTCGCTGCATTATTTGTCAACACTTCTATAGCTTGAGAATGGTATCCAGCCTTTAATTTTGCACCTTGACTTGTTCGTACAGATGGAAATTCTATGTACAGGTAGCATTCATTGAAGAGAAAGAGAAACAAAACTATAAAAAGCCCTGACAACCCCTCCTGGCTCATCTAGTCTTTGACATAAAGCATTTTCTTCTTGCTCTCCCACCTCTCTCCAGGCCATGTCCAAGCTTGGTCTCCGGCAGATACACGGCGTCACCAGGATCACCATACGGAAATCCAAGAACATCCTGTTTGTCATCACCAAGCCGGACGTGTTCAAGAGTCCAGCGTCTGACATCTATATCGTATTTGGAGAAGCCAAGGTGACCACAAGAACATGAAAAGATTTTTATAGACTTCACCTAAGTTTTCCCACACGCCACCCGATGTCCCTTCTTGGTCATGTCCCAACATTTCCTTTTACCTTGTCCCTGTAAGGGCTAGACTAGCGCTAACTCTCAGCCAATATGGCCCATGAAGGGTCATTTCCACCGCTGGGTTCCTGCTCACTTTTGTAAAACTTCCAAATCCTGCAAATGTTGGAGCTTGACTGTAAACTTCAAAATCCATTATTGCTAAAGGTCCATGGTTAACATGGTGGCACCAAAGATAACACACTTTCAATAGGCAGCCTTAGCCATTGCTATACTCTAATACTGCTTAGCCGAAACGCATTAGATTTGGTATCTAAATCATAACTATTGCCTTTCAACAATAAAGGATTTTGAAGTCTACAGCTGAGCTTAGACATTTGAGGTTTTCAACAGCTTTTATTATTCCTTGTGATGTCATAAACAGGCTTGTAAAAAACTAGCAGTGGCAGTTGCTCGGAGGGCCGTTCCTATTGATGTAGGCACACCCCTAGAACTACTTACAGTGAAAGAAATGCGTATTTGCTCCCCTGCTGATGTTGAATGTTCGCCCCTCACACAGAAATGATCGGTCTAAAAATCGAATGTTCAGTGTATTGTAACACTGAGAGACAGAATACAACAAATTCAGCAGAAATGCATCTAACAAATGATGACTGATCTGCATGTTCATGAGGGAAAGAAGGATTTGATCCCCTATCATTCAGCAGGATTTCTGGCTCCCAGGTGTCTCTCATACAGGTAACAAGCTGAGATTAGAAGCAGTCTCTTAAAGGGAGTGCTGCTAATCTCATTGTGTTACCTGTATAAAAGACACCTGTCCACAGGAGCAATCAAACCATCAGATTCCAAACTCTCCACCATGGCAAAGACCAAAGAGCTGTCCAAGGATGTCAGGGACAAGATGGTAGACCTACACAAGGCTGGACTGGGCTACCAAACTATGGCCAAGCAGCTTGGTGAGAAGGTGACAACAGTTGGTGCAATCATTCACAAATGGAAGAAACACAAAACAAGTGTCAGTCTCCCTAGGTCTGGTGCACCATGCAAGATCTCACCTCGTGGAGTGTCAATGATCATGAGAACAGTGAGGAATCATCCCAGAACTACACGTGAGGATCTTGTCAATGATCTCCAGGCAGCTGGGACCACAGTCACCAAGAAAACAATTGGTAACACACTACGCCGACAAGGACTGAAATCCTGCAGTGCCGCAAGGTCCCTCTGCTCAAGAAAGCACATGTCCAGGCCCGTCTGAAGTCTGCCACTGAACATCTGAATGATGCCGAGGAGGACTGGTGGGAAGTGTTGTGGTCAGAGGAGACCAAAATCCAGCTCTTTGGCATCAACTCAACTCGCCGTGTTTGGAGGAGGAGGAATGCTGCCTATGACCCCAAGAACACCATCCCAACTGTGAAACATGGTGGTGGAAACATTCTGCTTTGGGGGTGTTTTTTCTGCTAAGGGGACAGGACAACTGCACCGCATCAAAGGGACGATGGACGGGGCAATGTACCGTCAAATCTTGGGTGAGAACCTTCTTCCCTCAGCCAGGGCATTGAAAATGGGTCGTGGATGGGTGTTCCAGCATGACAATGACCCAAAACACACGGCCAAGGCAACAAAGGAGGGGCTCAAGAAGAAGCACATTAAGGACCTGGAGTGGCCTAGCCAGTCTCCAGACCTTAATCCGATTGAAAATCTGTGGAGGGAGCTGAAAGTTCGAGTTGCCAAATGTCAGCCCCCGAACCTTAATGACTTGGAGAGGATCTGCCAAGAGGAGTGGGCCAAAATCCCTCCTGAGATGTGTGCGAACCTGGTGGCCAACTCCAGGAAACATCTGACCTCTGTGATTGCCAACAAGGGATTTGCCACCAAGTACTAAGTCTTGTTTTGTGAAGGGGATCAAATTCTTCTTTCCCTCATGAACATGCAGATCCGTCATCATTTGTTAGACATGCATTTGTTTTGAATTTTTTGTTGCTATTCTGTCTCTGCTTTACAATACACCGAACATTCGATTTTTAGACCGATCATTTCTTTGTGAGGGGCAAACGTTCAAAATCAGTCGGGGAGCAAATACTTATTTCCTTCACTGTATCGCAAGAGCCCTTTCCCTTCACCCAGTGATTGGGCGGGCTCTTGGAAGTCAAGCCAACAGCACAGGTTTGCTGTGAAAGTATCAGTTTATGGACATGGAGTGCAACAGAGAGGAGCAGGAGATGGGAGGAGTCCTGACAACTCTGCTGGAGATTTCAGTACAGAAAAGGCACTGGGATCTCAGCCCGCTACAGGAAGCCAGGAGCTCATTGCATTTCTTGCAGATCAACGAGAATTTTGGAAAAAGTAGATTTGAGACTCAAAGCTGAAATTATGTTGCACTTTTCAATATTTGGTAGGTTCTGGAAATAGATAGACTATATCAAAGGTCCTCAATGCTGGGGTCACGGACTGGCAGCGGTCTATGGCTGCACAGCAGGAGATGAGCGGCTACTGCAGTTCGTGACAGTCCCGTCCGGACCGCGGCCATGCCACTTAGTTTCCTCTTCCGAATCTCCCACCCCACCGATGAGGGGGCGGGAGGCATTGCAGATCGGGTCAGAGAGTGGGAGTCTTTTCATATTAACAAGCAGGTAATCGCCTGGGCAGCTCCCACCCTCCGTCCAGAACTGCAGCTCTGCAGCCCTGTTGATAGGGTGACATTGTCTGTAAGTTGTTTAATCCTTTAGATTCCCATCATGAATTGTTTACTTTCACTGCTCAGAGGTGTAATAGGTAAGTTTCTGTTGCCTGTTACTGTTTAGTACAAATTTGCACTTAATGAAGACCTGTATCATAGAAGATTTGCCCAAAAAGGCAGGCAGAGGACAAACGACTAGTCACCAGCAGGGGCGGACTGACAACTCATGGGGCCCCCGGGTACTAAGGGATTATGGGGGCCCCTGTGTCCTTGCCCAAACTCAAAAAAGCCTATGAAAAAGGTACCAGGGGCATCTCATGGGGCCCCCTACTGACCCCGGGCTCTCGGGCAGTGCCCGAGTTTCCAAATGGTCAGTCCACCCCTGGTCACCAGTACTGCCTATGGTCTCCTCGTAGCTGGTCTTTGTCGAATTAATGATCTTACCGAGTCTTGTTCTTCACTGTGTCTCTGTGTGGAGGTGACCATGAGCATTGCTTCCTCATGTCAGAGCTTCCCCTTGATTACTGGTGGCGTAATGATGAAGAAGTGGCAGGAGAGATGGAGGAAGCTCAGATCTACAAAATAGATAACGTAACAGCAGGGAGATCCCTGCATTGCAGGTCCTCAGGTACAACATCTTCTCCAGCAAGGAGAACAGTGAGCAGCACAGTAGTGACCTCAGCAAATCCCTCTCCAAATCTGGTGAGAATAGCAGTCAAAGGTAGCAGTACCCTATATGGTCTCACACTATATATAGTGGCCATGCGGGATCTCCTGCATGGTGGGGGTTGGGGAAAGACCTGGCAACCTACCCTGTAAAATAGTTGCTAAGAAAATTCATGGAAAAAGTTGCTTACGAGTGATGGTCCATGCAATCGCCAAGGGTCGGATACGACTGAATAGATACATATCTACGGCCACAGACAACAAGATATACAGGCTACAACAGGGGTGCCTGCTATTTTTATGAAAAATTAAGAGTTAACTGTACGGTACACAATTAACATTTCTAAATTTTACTCTTTGAAATCAGGTAGACCTTAAATAGAACTTTTTTTAGCCTCTTTATTGGCCAGAAGTACATACAGAGGAGCTACAGATGTATTCACCTCATACAGCCCATGTGTTAAGAGCTCAAACTGGACTGAAATGATGCATATTTTGGTTTCCAGCGTGCAGGGTTCTTTGGACCCCAGTGAACAGATGGGCCATCTTCCTAACAGGATCGGTTAGACATCTGTTTCCTAACATTGTTAAATTGTTTTCCATTCCAGATTGAAGACCTATCACAGCAAGTTCACAAAGCAGCCGCTGAGAAGTTCAAAGTCCCAATGGAACATTCCCCGCTGATTACTGAGACCGCTCCAACGCTGACCATCAAAGAGGAAAGTGAGGATGAGGAGGAGGTGAGAACACTTGATAGAATATAAGCAGAGAGGTGGTCATCTACTCCTTATAATGAACTCTTCCACAGCTATCAGGGCCAGAAATGTACAAAGACTTCTCAAAGTCATCATGGGTCAGAACATGTTCACACTCTGAGGGCCATGTTTGTAGATGGTCCAAGTCTGGTCTAAGTCTAAACTCTTCTGCCGCTAGAGATGCTTAAAAGTCAATGAAAAGACCTCTAGGTGAGATTGAGTCTCCATCCCAGTGTCACTGTGAAGAAGTCAACTGTTCTTGGCTGGACTCCACCAATTTTTCTTCTATATTATAGGGAGTGGCACCATCATTTGTCTATTTTTAATGAGGATGTCAGTGGGTCAGAACATGTTTACTCTCTAAGGACCACGTTGGTAGATGGTCCAAGTCTGGTCCAAGTGTAAAGACTTCTGCCACTAGAGATGCTTAAAAGTAAATGAAAATACCTCTAGGTTAGATTGAATCCCCCCTTATGTATTATACATGGAGATCATATCCCCCCCCCTTATGTATTATACATGGAGATCATATCCCCCCCCCTTATGTATTATACATGGAGATCATATCCCCCCTTATGTATTATACATGGAGATCATATCCCCCCCTTATGTATTATACATGGAGATCATATCCCCCCTTATGTATTATACATGGTGATCATATCCCCCCCTTATGTATTATACATGGCGATCATATCCCCCATTATGTATTATACATGGTGATCATATCCCCCTTATGTATTATACATGGAGATCATATCCCCCCTTATGTATTATACATGGAGATCATATCCCCCCCTTATGTATTATACATGGAGATCATATCCCCCCTTATGTATTATACATGGAGATCATATCCCCCTTATGTATTATACATGGTGATCATATCCCCCCTTATGTATTATACATGGAGATCATATCCCCTCTTATGTATTATACATGGCGATCATATCCCCCCCTTATGTATTATACATGGAGATCATATCCCCCCTTATGTATTATACATGGTGATCATATCCCCCCTTATATATTATACACTGAGATCATATCCCCCTTATGTATTATACATGGAGATCATATCCCCCCTTATGTATTATACATGGAGATCATATCCCCCCTTATGAATTATACATGGAGATCATATCCCCCCTTATGTATTATACATGGAGATCATATCCCCCCCTTATGTATTATACATGGAGATCATATCCCCCCTTATGTATTATACATGGAGATCATATCCCCCCTTATGTATTATACATGGAGATCATATCCCCCCTTATATATTATACATGGAGATCATATCCCCCCTTATGTATTATACATGGTGATCATATCCCCCCCCCTTATGTATTATACATGGAGATCATATCCCCCTTATGTATTATACATGGAGATCATATCCCCCCTTATGTATTATACATGGTGATCATATCCCCCCTTATGTATTATACATGGAGATCATATCCCCCCTTATGTATTATACATGGAGATCATATCCCCCCTTATGTATTATACATGGTGATCATATCCCCCCTTATGTATTATACATGGAGATCATATCCCCCCTTATGTATTATACATGGAGATCATATCCCCCCTTATGTATTATACATGGTGATCATATCCCCCCTTAATCTCCTCTTCTCAGTAGAGAATACATTCGGTTCCTCTAATCTCTCCTCATAGCTGATCTCCTCCATGCCTCATATCAGTTTGGTTGCCCTTCTCTGTACTTCCTCCAGTTCCCCAATGTTCTTTTTCTGAATTGGAGCCCAAAACTGAACTGCATATTCCAGATGAGGTGTTAATAATGATTTGTACCCGGGGGGGGGGGGGGGATGATATCTCTCTCTCTGGAGTCTATACCTCTCCTAATACAAGAGAGGATTTTGCTCGCTTTAGAACCCGCAGCTTGGCCATTATAAATGTGATCTACCAGAACACCCAGATCCTTCTCCACCATTGACCCCCCCAGATCCTTCTCCACCATTGACCTCCCCCAGATCCTTCTCCACCATTGACCTCCCCCAGATCCTTCTCCACCATTGATTCCCCCAGATCCTTCTCCACCATTGACCCCCCCCAGATCCTTCTCCACCATTGACCCCCCCAGATCCTTCTCCACCATTGATTCCCCCAGATCCTTCTCCACCATTGATTCCCCCAGATCCTTCTCCACCATTGACCCCCCAGATCCTTCTCCACCATTGATTCCCCCAGATCCTTCTCCACCATTGACCCCCCAGATCCTTCTCCACCATTACCCCCCCAGATCCTTCTCCACCATTGATTCCCCTTACATTTATCAGAATAATCCTAATTTCCCAAATTACAGAGCATTGAGGTCGGCTTGTGGAGACATCCTGTAAGGACGTTATTCCCGGCACAGCTTGGTGTCATCTGCAAAGACTGAAATGGGATTTTTTAATCTCAGACCCCATATTGTTTATAAATATATTAAAATGTAAGAGTCCCAACACTGAACCTTGGGGTACCCCACTAATAACACTGAACCCTGGGGTACCCCACTAATAACACTGAACCCTGGGGTACCCCACTAATAACACTGAACCTTGGGGTACCCCACTAATAACACTGAACCCTGGGGTACCCCACTAATAACACTGAACCTTGGGGTACCCCACTAATAACACTGAGCCTTGGGGTACCCCACTAATCACACTGAACCCTGGGGTACCCCACTAATCACACTGAACCCTGGGGTACCCCACTAATAACACTGAACCCTGGGGTACCCCACTAATAACACTGAGCCTTGGGGTACCCCACTAATCACACTGAACCTTGGGGTACACCACTGACACCCCTAGACCATGCAGGGTATGAATCATTAACCACTACTCTCTGAATACGATCTTTTAGCCAGTTTTCTATCCATTTACATTCAGGTTTTTCCAGCCCGTAGACTTTACCTTACACATTAGCCGTGTGTGGGGATCTGTGCAAATGTTTCTGCAAAATCCAAGTATACCACATCCACTGCCACCCCTCTGTCCAAGTATACCACGTCCATTGCCACCCCTCTGTCCAAGTATACCACGTCCACAGCCACCCCTCTGTCCAAGTATACCACGTCCATTGCCACCCCTCTGTCCAAGTATACCACGTCCACAGCCACCCCTCTGTCCAAGTATACCACGTCCACTGCCACCCTTCTGTCCAAGTATACCACGTCCACTGCCACCCTTCTGTCCAAGTATACCACGTCCACCGCCACCCCTCTGTCCATGTATACCACATCCATCATCACACCTCTGTGCAAGTATACCATGTCCATCACCACCCCTCTGTCCAAGTATACCACGTCCACCACCCCTCTGTCCAAGTATACCACATCCACAGCCAACCCTCTGTCCAAGTATGCCATGTCCACCGCCACCCCTCTGTCCAAGTATACCACATCCACAGACACCCCTCTGTCCAAGTATACCACGTCCACCGCCACCCCTCTGTCCAAGTATACCACGTCCATCCCTGTGTCCATGTATACCACATCAATTGTCACCCCTCTGTCCAAGTATACCATGTCCACAGCCACCCCTCTGTCCAAGTATACCACGTCCACAGCCACCCCTCTGTCCAAGTATACCATCCCCACCCCCACCCCTCTGTCCAAGTATACCACGTCCACTGCCACCCTTCTGTCCAAGTATACCACGTCCACAGCCACCCCTCTGTCCATGTATACCACATCCATCATCACACCTCTGTGCAAGTATACCATGTCCATCACCACCCCTCTGTCCAAGTATACCACGTCCACCCCCACTCCTCTGTCCAAGTATACCACATCCACAGCCACCCCTCTGTCCAAGTATGCCATGTCCACCGCCACCCCTCTGTCCAAGTATACCACATCCACAGACACCCCTCTGTCCAAGTATACCACGTCCACCGCCACCCCTCTGTCCAAGTATACCACGTCCATCCCTGTGTCCATGTATACCACATCAATTGTCACCCCTCTGTCCAAGTATACCATGTCCACAGCCACCCCTCTCTCCAAGGTTTTGCTCACCTCCTCATAAAAAGCAATCAGATTTGTGTGACAACTTCTGTCTTTCATGACTCCATGCTGTCTGTTACAATATTTTTTTCCAGGAAGAACTCCTCTCTGTGTCTATTATTAAACTCTCCGGTATCTTCCCAACTATAGAAGTTACACTAACAGGTCTATAATTACTTGGTAAAGATTTTGATCCCTTTTTAAATATTGGCCCCACATTGGCCTTACACCAATCCAGTGGTACTATGCCAGTCATTAAAGTGTCCCTAAAAATGAGAACCAATGGCTGTGAAATTTTTCCTCAGAATGATCCAGATATGCAAAATGTAGCAAGGATACCACACCAATAGTAATAGTGGCCAGAAAGATACTTTATTGGATGTTCAATACTATTAAAAGAGCCAGCGGATTTCGGAGGTTCACACGCCCCCCCATCATCGGGGCTTGGATTAAATCCTGTAATATGGTGACAACACTCACTCAATGTTCGGCAGGTGAAGTCTATTTCCTACCCTGTAGGTGGCGCTCGACCAGAGTGGCACTGCAGCTGAAGAGGAAGTCAAGAGTAACCTGGTTTCTCTGTGGTTTCCTTGGTCCCCTGGATCAGTGTTCCGGTTGGCTACACTGCATCCAGGTGACGCACCTTGGTTCAAGCAAGTCCCTTCCCCCAGTTTTGGCGAGCATTTGCAAAGTGGCTAGTGTAGGGAGAGCAAACCCGGCTAGTTTACTATCCTTCAGAGTTTAGGGGGGCCGGACTGTGGCCAGTGGGTTTAGAAAATGTCCTGGCGTAGATTGGGAGTGAGAAAAGCCCCATCATTGGTGTCAGTGGGAGGAATAGTGCCCCATCATTGGTGTCAGTGGGAGGAATAGTGCCCCATCATTGGTGTCAGTGGGAGGAATAGTGTCCCATCATTGGTATCAGTGGGAGGAATAGTGCCCCATCATTGGTGTCAGTGGGAGGAATAGTGCCCCATCATTATTAGTGGGAGGAATAGTGCCCCATCATTGGTGTCAGTGGGAGGAATAGTGCCTCATCATTGGAGTCAGTGGGAGGAATAGTGTCCCATCATTGGTATCAGTGGGAGGAATAGTGCCCCATCATTGGTGTCAGTGGGAGGAATAGTGTCCCATCATTGGTGTCAGTGGGATGAATAGTGCCCCATCATTGGTGTCAGTGGGATGAATAGTGCCCCATCATTGGTGTCAGTGGGAGGAATAGTGCCCCATCATTGGTGTCAGTGGGAGGAATAGTGTCCCGTCATTGCTTTCAAGTGGTTGCTCGATTGGCTCAGGACATCCACCTCACCTATCACCATCCTCTTGTACTTACAGGTTGACGAGACCGGATTAGAAGTAAGAGACATCGAGCTGGTGATGGCGCAGGCCAACGTTTCCCGGGCGAAGGCGGTGCGGGCGCTCCGGCACAACAACAACGATATTGTAAATGCCATCATGGTAAGGACTCTCTGGCCACCCTTGGCTTGTCTCTTAGGTTTACGGCATTGCAGTCCATCAACACTCTAAAAGATGAGGGGATCTTCCCAAAAGTCCCAGGTTGAATCTCAGTTTTGCATTCTGGGCCCAATCAAGAGTGGTCAGGGCAAGCTCCAAGCCCGAGAACTGAGCGATCACATGACCGCTGATCACTCAGTTCTCAGTCCACTCTGAGAAGAGAGCAGTGACAGTCACCGGCTCTTTGCTCTGCCCGTCCAATGTTTGTGGAGGGGACAGGAGAGGCAAGCTCAGGTTTCTCAACGGTTTGCTGAGAGGCTGAACCAGCTGCTGGTCCAGGCATCTGGGTGGATCCCGACATTATTGTTAGGATACATCTAGAGCCCGTGTCAAACACAAGGCCAGGGTGCCAAATCGGGCCCACCAGGCCATTTCATGTGGCCTTCTCCTGCAGCCTAGGCACCCTCCTTGTCTTCATCCCTTTCTTTTCTCAGCAGTCAACAGCGGAGGAGAAGACATAACCCTTCCATCTACTACTACGTTTCTCCGAGCATCCAAGAAAAGTCATGTTTTTGCTCCTCCTCCCCGTCTCAGTAGTTGGCAGCAAATAGGAGGACCAGGGGTGGACTGACAACTCATGGGGCCCCTGTGTCCCCACCCACATTCAAAGCACACCCAAAAAAGCCTATGAAAGGTACCAGGGGCATCTCATGGAGCCCCCTACTGACCCCAGGTCCTCGGGCAGTGCCCGAGTACCTGAATGGTCAGTCCGCCCCTGAGGAGGACAGAACTCCTCCTACAACTGTGCAGCCACAGCACCCCCTTGCTTCTGCCTCCCCTGGTCTCAGCATTTGCAGACTCCGACAGCTTACTCCAGCCCTCCTCTGGTCCTCCTCCAGACCAGGTGATCACTTTCTGCTTCCCAGCTCTACCCCCAGCTTCTTCCCGGCAGCAGCACAAGGTTAGGGGTGTGCACGGTGATGTAGGAGAGGGTGGGGTCTTTTGACATCTGATGTAAGGGGAGGTCGGGGTGCTCTGGACAACTAGTCTTATAGCTACAACCGGCCCTTTGAGGGCAACAATAACACTTTTGCGGCCCACGATGAAATTGAGTTTGACACCCACGATCTAGAGTCTGGAGCTGATTGGTGACCTCAGCTAACAACGGGCTGTCAGACGATTCTGGGTCACAGGAAAAGACAAGTAAGTGCACTCCTGTGACCTACAAGAGAAGAATGGTGAATAGAGCTTTGGCCATCTTCCTCTGAAGTGTTTCTTTCCCCAATTTTACGAGAATTCCCATCCGATGGGATATTTTATACATAGTTACATTGTTCCAGCTCCATACCATACCTGGTCGATGCCCCTGGAAGCCGGAAAGTCTTGAAGTAGACACCGTTACTACACAGCTACTCCAGTGGTCTCCATTAGCTACCAGGTTCTGTGCAAGGTTGCTGGTCTCCTGGATTGTGAACACAGGCAGTTGGCCAGGAGCACAGGCACCACACCAGCCAGGAGATTGCTTGGCATTTTCTGAATGAATGCAAAGTGTTCTCGTATTTGAGTTGGAGTTGAATGCTCCAGGTCAAATGTTACTCATTTAGAAAGAGTGATTGGAGAAAATACCAAATTTATACATCTATCCAGGATCTTGGTGCCCAACCTGATACCCCTTGGTAGTTACTGTGCGGCTCTCAGGCCCCAGCAATTTGTAGTGGGAGAGGACAGCATTGATTTGTGGAGGGGGGATTTCCACAAGCCTAATGTAACTTGGCCCCAGTGTCTCACTCTTTTGCAATATTTCTACAGTCTCCAAAAAAACCTGTAGCATGCTCCCAGTATCTCACCACCTTCTTCTGTATGTCTGCAATCTCTGATAGTCCTGTCTAGCGTCACACATCCTAAACATTACGTGAGACCCTATGGCGATGCAAGAGGCCACAGTAGAGGCCCACTATACCTTGTAGGTGGAAATGCAATGGTCTAGGACGGGAAGTTTGTGGTCTTCAAACGACAGTAAAGCCCGTAGTGTGGAGGTAGACCTCATGGTACCAATACAAAGGTCATTTACATTTTTTCCCCTGCCAATAATCAGCCTATGTGCAAGTTCCTTCATCTTTTGTGGCCAACTGATATCCTTTGAGATGATAAATTGCTAGAGCAGAAGATGTTGGTGGGGACCAATGTAGAAAGTCCAATGAGAAAGCGAGACTAAAGAACTAAGAGCCCAAAATCTTTAACGATGGTCTTCGTTCACCAAATCACCAATATCAAACGGCTAATACGATCCTGGGGTACACGTCTCCTTTTCTACAAAACCTGTAGCATGCCTCCAGTATCTCACCACCTTCTTCTGTATGTCTGCAATCTCTGATAGTCCTTTCTAGCGTCACATATACTAAACAATACGTGAGACCCTATGGCGATGCAAGAGGCCACAGTAGAGGCCCGCTATACCTTGTAGGTGGACAAGCAATGGTCTAGGACATGGAGGTTGTAGTCTTCAAACGACAGTAAAGCCCGTACTGTGGAAGTGTGGAGGTGGACCTCATGGTACCAATACAAAGGTCATTTACATTTTTTCCCCTGCCAATAATCAGCCTACATGCAAGTTCCTTCATCTTTTGATATCCTTTGAGATGATAAATTGCTATAACAGAAGATGTTGGTGGAGACCAATGTAGAAAGTCCAATGAGAACTCCGGCCTAAAGAAGTAAGATCTTTAACGATGGTTTTCGTTCACCAAATCACCAATATCAAACGGCTAATACGATTCTGGGGTACATGTCTCCTTTTCAGGGCTCCAATTTTATACAGACTCGGGAGGACTCAAAGTGCCATAATCATCAAATACTAAATAGTGTGAAGACAAAAATCAACAGGGAGTTATTAGCACTGCTGGGCACTCTCACTGGACCTTCTACAAGTGGAATTCCATTTCTTGACCTTCTACAAGTGGAATTCCATTTCTGGACCTTCTACAAGTGGAATTCCATTTCTGGGCCTTCTACAAGTGGAATTCCATTGATGGGCCTTCTACAAGTAGAATTCCATTTCTGGACCTTCTACAAGTGGAATTCCATTTCTGGGCCTTCTACAAGTGGAATTCCATTTCTGGACCTTCTACAAGTGGAATTCCATTTCTGGGCCTTCTACAAGTGGAATTCCATTGATGGGCCTTCGACAAGTGGAATTCCACTTCTGGGCCTTCCACAAGTGGATTTACACTTCTGGACCTTCCACAAGTGGAATTCCATTTCTGGACCTTCCACAAGTGGAATTCCACTTCTGGGCCTTCTACAAGTGGAATTCCATTTCTGGGCCTTCTACAAGTGGAATTCCACTTCTGGGCCTTCTACAAGTGGATTTCCATTTCTGGGCCTTCTACAAGTGGAATTCCACTTCTGGACCTTCTACAGTGGAATTCCATTGATGGGCCTTCTACAAGTGGAATTCCACTTCTGGACCTTCTACAAGTGGAATTCCATTTCTGGACCTTCTACAAGTGGAATTCCATTGATGGGCCTTCTACAAGTGGAATTCCATTTCTGGGCCTTCTACAAGTGGAATTCCACTTCTGGGCCTTCCACAAGTGGATTTCCACTTCTGGACCTTCTACAAGTGGATTTCCACTTATGGACCTTCTACAAGTGGAATTCCATTGATGGGCCTTCTACAAGTGGAATTCCACTTCTGGGCCTTCTACAAGTGGATTTCCACTTCTGGGCCTTCTACAAGTGGAATTCCATTTCTGGACCTTCTACAAGTGGAATTCCATTTCTGGACCTTCTACAGGTGGAATTCCATTTCTGGGCCTTCTACAAGTGGAATTCCATTTCTGGACCTTCTACAGGTGGAATTCCACTTCTGGACCTTCTACAAGTGGAATTCCATTTCTGGACCTTCTACAAGTGGAATTCCATTTCTGGACCTTCTACAGGTGGAATTCCATTTCTGGGCCTTCCTATTTTAGGGGCTCCTCTGTTCCAAGATAAACCTCACCGGAGCCATTGAATCTGGTTGACCTTCTTCAACCAAAGTCCACCAATTTGTTGAATCCAGATTCTCAATTACATCTGTTCTATGTGACCAACTGAATCCCTAACTATATGGTTGGGTGCCAAATGTCCATTTCCATATTAGAGATGCGCATAGCAGAAACATTTGTTTAGTTTTGGATTCGTTCGTAAAGTCAATTTCGTTTCGTCATATTCGTTTTCAGAATTCGTTTTGTATATTCCTTCTTTTCAAACAGATTAAAAAATTGGATTTTGAAAGACAGCTATGTTCACTCTTATTCTATTCCTTTATTTTTTGTTCCTTTATTTTCTATTTTATTTTTGTGTCTATTGTTTTATTCGGTTTTATTCTTTTCTATTTCTTTTTATGTATTTTTTTTATTCTATTCCTCTATTTTCTATTATTTTCTATTCTGTTTTAATTTATTCTTTTATTATATTCTATCCCTTTATTTTCTATTCTATTTTATTCTATTATTTACTATCCAATTATTTTCTATTTTATTCTATTCCTTTATTTTCTATTCTATCCCTTTATTTTCTATTCTATTATTTACTATTCTTTTATTTTCTATTCTATTTTATTCAATCCCTTTATTTTCTATTCTATTTTATTTTATTATTTACTATCCTTTTATTTTCTATTCTATTTTATTCTATCCCTTTATTTTCTATTCTATTTTATTTTATTATTTACTATCCTTTTATTTTCTATTCTATTTTATTCTATCCCTTACTATCCTTTTATTTTCTATTCTATTTTATTCTATTTATTTTCTATTCTGTTTTATTCTATCTATTTATTTTCTATTCTGTTTTATTCTATTATTTATTATCCATTTATTTACTGTTCTATTTTATTCTATTATTTACTATCCCTTTATTTTCTATTCTATCATTTACTATCTTTTTAATTTCTATTCTATCCCTTTATTTTCTATTATATTTTATTCTATCCCTTTTTTTTTCTATTCTCTTATTTACTATCCAATTATTTTCTATTTTATTCTATTCCTTTATTTTCTATTCTATCCCTTTATTTTCTATTCTATTATTTACTTCCTTTTATTTTCTATTCTATTTTATTCTATTATTTACTATCCTTTTATTCTCTATTCTATGTTATTCTATCCCTTTATTTTCTATTCTTTTTTTTTCTATTATTTACTCTCCTTTTATTTCCCATTCTATTTTATTCTATCCCTTTATTTTCTATTCTATTTTATTATTTACTATCCTTTTATTTTCTATTCTATTTTATTATATCCCTTTATTTTCTATTCTATTTTATTCTATTATTTACTATCCTTTTATTTTCTATTCTATTTTATTCTATCCTTTTATTTTCTATTCTATTTTATTCTATCCTTTTATTTTCTATTCTATTTTATTCTATCCTTTTATTTTCTATTCTATTTTATTCTATTATTTACTATCCTTTTATTTTCTATTCTATTCCTTTATTTTCTATTCTGTTTTATTCTATTCTATTCTATTAAGCAGCCTAAGTAGGAATCCTCATCTTATTTATTTATTTCAGGTACTTATATAGTGCAGTCAATTTACTCCGTGCTTTACATATATATATATATTGTACATTCACATCAGTCCCCGCCCCCGAGGAGCGTACAATCTAAGGTCCCTAACTTACATTCATACATACACATACTAGGACAATTTAGACAGGAGCCAATTAACCTACCAGCATGTCTTTGGAGTGTGAGAGAAAACTGGAGTACCCGGAGGAAACCCAGGCAGGCACAGGGAGAACATGCAAACTCCAGGCAGGTGGTGTCGTGGTTGGTATTCGAACCAACGACCCGAGTACTGCCAGGTGGAAGTGCTATCATTGCCACAGGTTTCCATTCCAATTTAATTTTTTAATTCGAACAATTTTGTTTTGTTATCATTTATTTTTCGGATTCATTAAAAATTTGTTACTGTTGTGATTTGGACATTTAGATACATCCAAATCTCTGAATAATGAAAATTTCCTCCAAATTTCAATGAATCTCACACATCTACTCCAGATTTGGCCATCTCAGTAGAAGCCAGGGGTGGACAGACAACTCATGGGGCCCCCAGGCAATAAGGGATCATGGGGCCCCTGTGTCCTCGCCCACACTCAAACCACACCCAAAAAAAACCTATAAAAAGGTACCATGGGCATCTCATGGGGCCCCCTACTGACCCTTGGGCCCTCGGGCAGTGCCCGAGTTCTCGAATGGTCAGTCCGCCCCTGGTAGAAGCCCACATCTTTTATGACCCGCTCACTTATGGTTGGTCTTCGACTTGCTCACTTCTGGTTGGTCTTCAGATGAAGTATGGTCGTTTCTTGTGTTTGGAATACATCGGTAGTGCGGGGGGGAGGGGATCAGAGTGTTAGCTCCTGAGGTTGCTGACTTGCATCTATTTTTTTTTTCTTTTCTAGGAATTGACTATGTAGCTGCTGGTCAGACTGGAACCCCCTGAGATCCTCCAAAGCCTCTTCTTCCTGCCTCACTCTGTATAGTGCACAGCTGATCATTAACTACCCCCTCTGTATTAGACTTGCATATACTCCGACTAGGATGCACCAACTATGCTGCTCAATAAACCGTGCTGATAAATCCACGTAGTGCCGGGACTTTATTTATGGACGGGTGTCGAAGCCACACCCCATCAATGTGAAAGTGCCCTTAGGGTGTGTCGTATGGTCCCCAGTGGGCTGTCCCCTCGGAGGAGGGGGTGGGTCAGTCTGGAAGAGTGGGCATTCCTAGGCAGGCTGTATTTCCATGCAGACCATCCTAGTTAACACCATTTGATGCTGAGCCACAGTGATAAAAAAACAAACAAACTGAAATCCAATTAATTAAAAGGGGTGGGCCAGGGACAGTCAGGCTGGGGAGGGGCCAGGGACAGTCAGGCTGGGGAGGGACCAGGGACAGTCAAGCTGGGGAGGGACCAGGGCACACATAAAACTGACACAGGTGCAAAAAAAAAAAGTGAGCACACCAAAAAAAAGTGCACAGGATGTGCACATGGTGCTCCTCCAAACAGAAAGGCCCCTCCCTGACCCACTCGGGAGTAAGGCTCATGGGAGGACAAGGCATACTTAGGTCCACTTTGACAAAAGACCTGGTGGGCCCGGTTCCTCATGATCAGCCGAAGCTGACCAACAAGTATTAGATGAAGGGCTCCCCTGACGAGAACTCCCTCCAAAGCTGGAGAGGGAGGAACCTAAGGGCCACATATCCTCTCCCTAGATTTCAAGAGAGGCCTGAAGACTCACACCTACCATCCAAGTGTAGGGGGTTCATTTATACTTCATTCGACTTTAACACACATTGAAAGCGCCTACAACTTCAACATACTTTTGGATGCTTCTTGTGATGCTATTTTGAAGCTTGGCAAATGCTGTGTATTGATTTTCTATTTGTTTTAAAGGGGTCCGGTAAAATCCCGACTCAGTAGTACTTCCCCATTTAACAGATCCCCAGCTCATCAGTAGCTTTTTTCATCAGATCTCAGTAGTAGCCCCAGCTCTGCAGATCCCCCACTGAGTAGTAACCCGCAGCTCTGCTGATCCCCCACTCAGTATTAACCCCCAGCTCTGCTGATCCCCCACTCAGTAGTAGCCCCCAGCTCTGCTGATTCCCCACTCAGTAGTAGCCCCAGCTCTGCTGATCTTCTGGTTTGCTGATCCACTGAGTAGTAACTCTCAGCTCTGCTGATCCCCCACTCAGTAGTAGCCCCAGCTCTGCTGATCTTCTGGTTTGCTGATCCACTGAATAGTAACCCCCAGCTCTGTTGATCCCCCACTGAGTAGTAACCACCAGCTCTGTTGATCCCCCACTGAGTAGTAACCAAAAGCTCTGTTGATCCCCCACTGAGTAGTAACCACCAGCTCTGTTGATTCCCCACTGAGTAGTATCCCCAGCTCTGCCGATCCCTCACTCAGTAGTAGCCCCAGCTCTGCTGATCTTCTGGTTTGCTGGTCTACTGAGTAGTAACCACCAGCTCTGTTGAACCCCCACTGAGTAGTAGCCCCCAGCTCTGCTGATCCCTCACTCAGTAGTACCCCCAGCTCTGCTGATCCCCCACTCAGTAGTAGCCCCAGCTCTGCTGATCTTCTGGTTTGCTGATCCCTCACTCAGTAGTAGCCCCAGCTCTGCTGATCCCCCACTCAGTAGTAACCCCCACCTCTGTTGATCCCCCACTGAGTAGTAACTCCCAGCTCTGCTGATCCCCCACTCAGTAGTAGCCCCAGCTCTGCTGATCTTCTGGTTTGCTGATCCACTGAATAGTAACCCCCAGCTCTGTTGATCCCCCACTGAGTAGTAACCACCAGCTCTGTTGATCCCCCACTGAGTAGTAACCAAAAGCTCTGTTGATCCCCCACTGAGTAGTAACCACCAGCTCTGTTGATTCCCCACTGAGTAGTATCCCCAGCTCTGCCGATCCCTCACTCAGTAGTAGCCCCAGCTCTGCTGATCTTCTGGTTTGCTGGTCTACTGAGTAGTAACCACCAGCTCTGTTGAACCCCCACTGAGTAGTAGCCCCCAGCTCTGCTGATCCCTCACTCAGTAGTACCCCCAGCTCTGCTGATCCCCCACTCAGTAGTAGCCCCAGCTCTGCTGATCTTCTGGTTTGCTGATCCCTCACTCAGTAGTAGCCCCAGCTCTGCTGATCCCCCACTCAGTAGTAACCCCCACCTCTGTTGATCCCCCACTGAGTAGTAACTCCCAGCTCTGCTGATCCCCCACTCAGTAGTAGCCCCAGCTCTGCTGATCTTCTGGTTTGCTGATCCACTGAATAGTAACCCCCAGCTCTGTTGATCCCCCACTGAGTAGTAACCACCAGCTCTGTTGATCCCCCACTGAGTAGTAACCAAAAGCTCTGTTGATCCCCCACTGAGTAGTAACCACCAGCTCTGTTGATTCCCCACTGAGTAGTATCCCCAGCTCTGCCGATCCCTCACTCAGTAGTAGCCCCAGCTCTGCTGATCTTCTGGTTTGCTGGTCTACTGAGTAGTAACCACCAGCTCTGTTGAACCCCCACTGAGTAGTAGCCCCCAGCTCTGCTGATCCCTCACTCAGTAGTACCCCCAGCTCTGCTGATCCCCCACTCAGTAGTAGCCCCAGCTCTGCTGATCTTCTGGTTTGCTGATCCCTCACTCAGTAGTAGCCCCAGCTCTGCTGATCCCCCACTCAGTAGTAACCCCCACTCTGTTGATCCCCCACTGAGTAGTAACTCCCAGCTCTGCTGATCCCCCACTGAGTAATAACCCCCAGCTCTGCTGATCCCCCACTGTGTAGTAACCACCAGCTCTGTTGATCCCCCACTGAATAGTAAACCCCAGCTCTGCTGATCCCTCACTCAGTAGTACCTCCAGCTCTGCATATCCCCCTCAGTAATAACCCCCAGCTCTGATGATCAACCACTCAGTAGTACCTCCAGCTCTGCTGATCCCCCACTGAATAGTAACCCCCAGCTCTGCTGATCTTCTGGTTTGCTGATCCCCCACCTCCCACTAAATTGCTACCATACAGTGCTCCATGCGGGACATTGCTAGTTTCTCCTGCCCTGTTGATCCTCTGCCACTCAGTCCTCTCTCTCTGGTCCCCGCTCACCTTCCGCTAGCGTTCCGATGTTGTACACCACCTATACCGTCTGCTAGTTGCTCTGCTCCACTACGGACCCCGCTCAACCCCCATCTGCTCCACACCAGATGTGACGTCTGCACATGACTGCTGATGACGTCTGTCCGGATGGCTTGTTGGTTTCCCAGTGCATCCTGGGATATCTCATACCTGCAACACCTTCAAAGCAAAGAGGCTAAAGCTGAATAAAAGCCACCAAAAGCTGCAGGTGCTGTTAGCGAGCGTTGTCATAGACTTCTATGGAGGCTTTGGAGACGCTTTGAAGCACCAAGAAATGTGACATGGGGGACAATTTTTGAAGCGAAGCAAACGCAACGTATGAACAGCCCTGTATGCTTTCCATTTATATAGTGACAGGAGCTCCGACTGGCATCCAGAGTACTTTAAAAAAGTGTGTTGAATGCCACATTTTGAAGCAAGCCTTAGAGGGGGAAAAAAGACATAGACGAGGTGGTATCAGAAAGTTTCTAGACTAGTTTTGTAACACGCCAACAGATGGCAGCACAAGGATGCACGCACAGTCACAGTGAGCACCAACCTTCATAAGTCAGTGTTCCAAAAGACATCGTCCTGTGTACATCGGGAGCTGTGCAACTGGTGCTATTCTGATCACGTGTGTTACCACATCTGCTATTTCATCATGGACAGCAAGTTAGAACAAAAAGTAAACATAAAAATTCTCAGTGAAACCCATACACCCAAGTTTCGTCAACGGTAATGATCCTCGACATATAAAACGGGTCATCAACGACACGCAGACTTCAAAGCTCTGAGGAAGAGGCAAGTCCTCGAAACGCGTTAGCCTGTTAGAGGTCCTTTTGTTCTGTCGGTTGCCATGATGTATTGTGGACTGGATGCCGTTTTTATGAGCTTTTGATGCAATTTTGAGTATAATAGCACTTTTGAGAAATAAAACGTTATAAGGTTTTCTTCTGCTCCTGGGTCAGCAGCCTGGGGACTGACTTGGCAACAACACGGCGCATGCTCAAATCACACATGAGGACTGCCTGGACTGTTCCGTATGACACACCGACAATGGCAGCAACATTGTAGGGGATCAGCAGAGCTGGGGGTTACTACTGAGTGGGGAATCAGCAGAGCTGGGGTTTACTACTAAGTGGGGGATCAGCCGAGTTCGGGTTACTACTGAGTAGGGATCAGCAGAGCTGGCGGTTACTACTCAGTAGGGAGATCAGCAGAGCTGGGGTTACTACTGAGTAGGGATCAGCAGAGCTGGGGTTTACTACTGAGTAGGGATCAGCAGAGCTTGGGGGTACTACTGAGTGGGGGATCAGCAGAGCTGGTGGTTACTACTGAGTGGCGGAACAGCAGAGCTGGGGGTTACTACTGAGTGGGGGATCAGCAGAGCTGGGGGTTACTACTCAGTGTGGCATCAGCAGAGCTGGAGGTTACTACCGAGTAGGGATCGGCAGAGCTGGGGGTTACTAATGAGTGGTGGAAAAGCAGAGCTGGGGGTTGCTACTGAGTGGGGGATAAGCAGATCTGGGGTTCACTACTGAGTGGGGATCAGCAGAGCTGGGGGTTACTACTGAGTGGGGCATCAGCAGAGCTGGGGGTTACTACTGAGTAGGGATCGGCAGAGCTGGGGATTACTACTGAGTGATGGAAAAGCAGAGCTGGGGGTTACTACTGAGTGATGGAAAAGCAGAGCTGGGGGTTGCTACTCAGTGGGGGATCAGCAGAGCTGGGGGTTACTACTGAGTAGGGATCAGCAGAGCTGGGGGTTAGTACTGAGTGGGTGGGATCAGCAAAGCTGGGGGTTACTACTGCGTGGGTGGGATCAGCAGAGCTGGGGGTTACCACTGAGTAGGGATCAGCAGAGCTGGGGGTTACTACTGAGTAGGGATCAGCAGAGCTGGGGGTTACTACTGAGTGAGGGATCTGATGTGGATTGCTCTCCGATGATCATCAAGCCCAAGCTGCCGAACGGTTTCAATATTTTCTGGGGTTGATCTCATCGAATGTCTTCCTGATCTCTCGCCGTCTTCCAGTGATGTTCTTCCGCTCTGAACCAGCTGCCGACCACAGATAGCCTAATGACGGCCGCACTGCGGCTGGCCAGTTCTGGGAGGCGGTCATATGACGTCCTCCCAGAACGCGCTCTCCTACGCGCCCCCGGTGATCACGTGATGTGGTAAACGGCCAATCACAGCTCCCTGTGACTGTGCGTGTTGCCATTTGTTGGCGTGTTACAAAAGTGGTCTCACAACTTTTTGATGGCATCTCATATAAAGTGCGGTGACAAAACATGGGAGTGAATATAAAAATAAATAAAGTGCAAAGTGCGCACAGGGGCTAGGCCTAGTGGGCTGACAACAAAAAGGACCCTGGTCTTGACCAAAAGACCTAGCCCACGAGGCGGTGTGCTGATAAAAAACAAGGAGGTGCTGCGGCCAAATGCTTGTTCCCACAGTGAGGTCGCAAACCCATAGTGATACTAAGCGCACCCCTGGATCACCACACCCACTTACACCCCAAACTCTTTGTCTTCCCAACCCCCAGCCAGGCCAGGCAACACTGTTCAAACCAGGAGGCACTGGGCCTCTTAGAATCCCCCACACTAGGGAAGTACTACTGACCCCCACCTTATGTGGTGAGATTCCTGCCCATGAGGGAGATCCCTAGGGCCCTCCATTATCCCACCAGGGATACTATAAAGCCAGCCACCGGGCCAGAATGATGGCGGCGCGCCCCTACTGGACACTGATAAGAACAATACAACCACACTAGATCTTAGCCAATACAGTGCCTTGAAAAAGTCTTCACACCCCTTGAAATTTTCCACATTTTATCATGTTAAAACCAAAAACAGCAATGTATTTTATTGGGATTGGATGTGATAGACCGACACAAAGTGGCACATCGTTGTGAAGTGGAAGGAAAATGAGAAATGGTTTTTAACATTTTTTACAAATAAATATGCGAAAAGTGTGGCGTGCATTGATATTCAGCCCCCTTTACTCTGATACCCCTAACTAAAATCTAGTGGAACCAATTGCCTTCAGAAGTCACCTCATTAGTAGAGTCCACCTGTGTGTCATGTGATCTCAGTATAAATACAGATGTTCTGTGAAGCCCTCAGAGGTTTGTGAACAAACAGCATCATGAAGGCCAAACAACACACCAGACAAGTCAGGGATAAAGTTGTGGAGAAGTTTAAAGCAGGGTTAGGTTATAAAAAAAATACCCCAAGCTTTGACCATCTCACGGAGCACTGTTCAATCAATCATCCGAAAATGTAAAGAGTACGGCACAACCGCAAACCTACCAAGACATGGCCGTCCACCTAAACTGACCAGCCGGGCAAGGAGAGCATTCATCAAAGAAGCAGCCAAGAGGCCCATGGGAACTCTGGAGGAGCCGCAGAGATCCACAGCTCAGGTGGGGGAATCTGTCCACAGGACAACTATTAGTCGTGTACTCTACAAATCTGGCATTTATGGAAGAGTGGCAAGAAGAAAGCCATTGTTTGAGGAAAGCCATAAGAAGTCCGGTTTGTGAGAAGCCATGTGGGGGACACAGCAAACATGTGGAAGAAGGGGCTCTGGTCAGAGGAGACCAAAGTTGCACTTTTTGGCCTAAAAGCAAAACACTATGTGTGGGGGAAAACTAACACTGCACATCATCCTGAACACACCATCCCCACCGTGAAACATGGCGGTGGCAGCATCATGTGGTGGGGATGCTTTTCTTCAGCAGGGACAGGGAAGCCGGTCAGAGTTGATGGGAAGATGGATGGAGCCAAATACAGGGCGATCTTAGAAGAAAACCTGTTAGAGTCTGCAGAAGACCTGAGACCGGGGTGGAGGTTCTCCTTCCAGCAGGACGACCCGAAACATCCAGCCAGAGCTACAATGGAATGGTTCAGATCAAAGCATCTTCATGTGTTAGAATGGCCCAGTCACAGTCCAGACCCAAATCCAATGGAGAATCTGTGGCCAGACCTGAAAATTGCTGTTCCCAGACGCCCTCCATCCAATCTGACAGAGCTGAGCGATTCTGCAAAGAAGAACGGGCAGAAATGTCCCTCTCTAGATGTGCAAAGAGACATCCCCAAAAAGACTGGAATTGCAGCCAAAGGGGGTCCTACAAAGTATTGACTCCGGGGGGGCCGAATACAAATGCCGCCACACTTTTCAGATTTATTGGTTACAAATGTTGGAAACCATTTCTCATTTTCCTTCCACTTCACAATTATGTGCCACTTTGTGTCGGTCCATCACATCCAATCCCGATAGATACATTGTAACATGACAATATGGGGGGGGGAAACATTGTAACATGACAACATGGGGGGGAATACATTGTAACATGACAACATGGGGGGGAATACATTGTAACATGACAACATGGGGGGCATTTCAGGGGGAGGAGGGGGAATACATTGTAACTTGACAACATGGGGGGCATTTCAGGGGGAGGAGGGGGAATACATTGTAACTTGACAACATGGGGGGCATTTCAGGGGGTATGAAGACTTTTTCAAGGCACTGTAGTAGAGAAGTGCAAACATTACTGGACTTGCATTAGATCTGTGGCACTCTCATCCTTTTTATGTTTTTTGAGACCAAGCCAGGGTCCTTCAGGATTACTCCAGTGGACAGAGAGCGGCCTTTAAAATTTGGACTCCATTCCCGATTTTGCCCACTATTGGGTTCAGTGCTCTACCAATACGCGGTTTTTCAAATGTTGAAAAGAATAAAGCCCCTTGTACGTTTCTGAATGATGGAAACTGACTGCTGGAAACCGTAGGTTAAAAAAAAACGCTTGTTTAGCCGCGTTTGCATACCGCGCTTGCGTTTAGAAGCGTTTTTTTAAAGATAAGCACAGGAGAACCTCCCAAATGCCCAGAATGCACTGAAAAGTGGTAAATTATTAACTATTTCAGAGAAATACAGAGAGTAGAAGCAGAGACAGCAGTATGTGTTGAGATTAGCTTAGGTGTAAGCTGCTCATTAACATTTCTTTTGTTTCCAAGGGTGGGAAAGGTGTCTGGTGGAGGGAGTCATTAAGGTCACCTGGCAGGGGGTCTTCATGAGGAATTTGAGGTGTGAATGGTCATTAAAATATCTTTTGTTTCCAAGGGTGGGAGAGGTCTGAGGTGTGAATGGTCATTAACGTATCTTTTGTTTCCAAGTGAGGGAGAGGTCTGAGGTGTGAATTGGGCATTAACATATCTTTTGTTTCCAAGGGTGGGAGAGGTCTGAGGTGGAAATTGGTCATTAACATATCTTTTGTTTCCAAGGGTGGGAGAGGTCTGAGGTGTGAATTGGTCATTAACATTTCTTTTGTTTCCAAGGGTGGGAGAGGTCTAAAGTGTGAATTGGTCATTAACATTTCTTTTGTTTCCAAGGGTGGGAGAGGTCTAAAGTGTGAATTGGTCATTAACATTTCTTTTGTTTCCAAGGGTGGGAGAGGTCTAAAGTGTGAATTGGTCATTAACATATCTTTTGTTTCCAAGGGTGGGAGAGGTCTAAAGTTTGAATGATCATTAACATATCTTTTTTCTTTCCAAGGGTGGGAGAGGTCTGAGATGTGAATTGGTCATTAACATATCTTTTTTCTTTCCAAGGGTGGGAGAGGTCTGAGGTGTGAATTGGTCATTAACATATCTTTTGTTTCCAAGGGTGGGAGAGGTCTGAGGTTTGAATGATCATTAACATATCTTTTTTCTTTCCAAGGGTGGGAGAGGTCTGAGGTGTGAATTGGTCATTAACATATATTTTGTTTCCAAGGGTGGGAGAGGTCTGAGGTGTGAATTGGTCATTAACATATATTTTGTTTCCAAGGGTGGGAGAGGTCTGAAGTGTGAATGGTTGTTAACATTTCTTTTGTTTCCAAGGGTGGGAAAGGTGTCTGGTGGAGGAGTCATTAAGGCCACCTGGCAGGGGGTCTTCATGAGGAATTTGAGGTGTGAATTGGTCATTAACATATCTTTTGTTTCCAAGGGTGGGAGAGGTCTGAGGTGTGAATTGGTCATTAACATTTCTTTTGTTTCCAAGGGTGGGAGAGGTCTGAGGTGTGAATTGGTCATTAACATTTCTTTTGTTTCCAAGGGTGGGAGAGGTGTCTGGTGGAGGGAGTCATTAAGATCACCTGGCAGGGGGTCTTTTTGAGGAATTTGAGGTGTTATTGCTCATTAACATATCTTTTGTTTCCAAGGGTGGGAGTGGTCTGAGGTGTGAATGGTCATTAACATATCTTTTTTTCTTTCCAAGGGTGGGAGAGGTCTGAGGTGTGAATTGGTCATTACAATGTGTGACAAGTTTGGTAGGAACATCCTGTGTTCAGTGTTTTGTCCATTTGAGTACCTTGATAGACGCTTTGCATGCATTTGTCATGATGAAAAAAGGCTCTGGACAGCTTCAGGAACTGGAAGAGTTAAAAAAAATTTGCAAGCGCTTATTAACGCGTTTAGCGTTTGAAACGCTGATAAAATCAACAGCTGAACGCAAATTTTCTGCATTCAAAAAAATGAATGTAAACTCAAATGCCTGTAAACGACTGTAAAGGACGATGTGTACACAGACACATAGGAAACCATTCGGGGGAGTTCAGGGGCTGCTGAAAAAAAACGCGGAACAGATCGTGAACGTGCGTTTATCAGCCGCAGCGTACATGAACCCCAAGTGAAACAAATGTTTTTAATATAAATGTTTATAGATTAGCCTGGACTTGTTAAGGGTCCTACAGCTGGGAAGAGAGGAGACAGACACATGGACACATGTAGACGCACACATTTATTTACAGATACAAATAATATACAAAATAAAACATATAGACAGCCAAGTAAACAAAAAGTGTATAAAAGCACTGGATAAAAACTGGAATAAAAAACCACAAAACACACACAATCTCCCCCCGGCACGCACACACGCCAATACTCAGCAATCGTATTAAAAAAAAAAAAGCCTTCAATGAAAACGCACTTCGCTGATCTAAAAAGGGGGAGGAACTTCAAAGCCAGGACAGTAGGGATTATCCAATGAGCAGAAAGGCCGATCCATCACTTGGATTCTTCAAAATCAGAACGTTTGGGAACCCAGGCAATCATGATCCTTGAAATGTATGAGTTACGTCCATCAGAATTGGACAACAGAAAAGAATTCAGAAGGAACACAACTTAGATTTACTGCAGACCACCTGAGTGTACAGGACAACGCAGCGCACAGATGTTGGAGATGGCTGGCACATAGACATTGGATATGGCTGGGGCATAGACGTAGCAGAGGTGGGCGCAGAGACGTTGGAGATGGCCGGCACAGACGATGGAGATGGATGTCGCGCAGACGTTGGAGATGGCCGGCGCGCAGACGTTGGAGATGGCCGGCGCGCAGACGTTGGAGATGGATGGCGCACAAACGTTGGAGATGGCCGACTCACAGACGTGGGAGATGGTTGGCGCACAAACGTTGGAGATGGCTGGCACATAGACATTGGATATGGCTGGTGCATAGACGTAGCAGAGGTGGGCGCAGAGACGTTGGAGATGGATGTCACGCAGACGTTGGAGATGGCCGGCACAGAGACGTTGGAGATGGCTGGCGCGCAGACGTTGGAGATGGCTGGCGCGCAGACGTTGGAGATGGCCGGCGCGCAGACGTTGGAGATGGCTGGCACATAGACATTGGATATGGCTGGGGCATAGACGTAGCAGAGGTGGGCGCAGAGACGTTGGAGATGGCCGGCACAGACGATGGAGATGGATGTCGCGCAGACGTTGGAGATGGATGGCGCACAAACGTTGGAGATGGCCGACTCACAGACGTGGGAGATGGTTGGCGCACAAACGTTGGAGATGGCTGGCACATAGACATTGGATATGGCTGGTGCATAGACGTAGCAGAGGTGGGCGCAGAGACGTTGGAGATGGCCGGCACAGACGATGGAGATGGATGTCACGCAGACGTTGGAGATGGCCGGCACAGAGACGTGGGAGATGGCCGACTCACAGACGTTGGAGATAGCCGACTCACAGACGTTGGAGATGGCCGGCACAGAGACGTTGGAGATGGCCGGCGCAGAGACGTTGGAGATGGCCGGCGCAGAGACGTTGGAGATGGCCGGCGCACAGACGTTGGAGATGGCCGGCGCAGAGACGTTGGAGATGGCCGGCGCAGAGACGTTGGAGATGGCCGGCGCACAGACGTTGGAGATGGCCGGCGCACACCATGCAGGTCCTCGGAGTAGCTGTAAAGCAGGTTTGCTGACCATGTCGTTTGGCGAAGGGGAAGGTCGATGTGGATCTGTTCCATCTTATGAAGGCAAGGATCTGAACATGTGCCAAGGACCTAAGAAGCCAGGGGGTGAGGCAATTCACCAGACTCCGCCTACAAGAGATATCACTTCTGGGTAGAGTTGCCCTTTAAGTATTACGGGACCATAAGCTTCACTTGTGAACACCGTAAGTTGGGAGGCCTACTGGGATTTCTGTTCAAACTGAACTGCAGGAATAAAAATAGGACTTTAGTACTCGCTATAAAATCTATTGAGGGACACAAAGTCAGTCATTCACCTTCCTGCTATACTGCCACCTACAGGTAGATTGGAGACTGGCAAACAAAAAAACCCCCAAAAAACTGTAGGCCAGTCCAAGGTCCAAGACCCAAGTCATCCTACTGCCAGGGGGTGGGACCGGTGTTCTTCAATGAAAGGAGTTTCTTTCAGCCATTGAGGAACACAAGAAGTCCTTCACCTTCGGGATGACCGAAAGCAGCCTCACTAAGGGGTGGGTAACAAAACAGGCCAACCCTAATAGGCCCAAGAAAAAGACAACAGAACTAGGGACTCAAAGAGACGCCTGAAGGACCTGATACCCAAAGCTGGCACCAGATGAGGTCTGAACATCCACCTGTTAGAAACAAAAAATTTGGTGCTAGCAAATATAGGCCGGGCTTTCCCACAGTAGAGCAGAAGGAAAGACGTCCATGGTCCTAGGACAGGGATCTCCAGACTGTGGCCTTTTGCTTGCCTTTACCAGGCCCTTGGAGCACTATTCCTCCATCTGATACCAGTGATGAGGCAAAATTCCACCCACTAAAACCAGTGAAGGGTCACTATTCCTCCCACTGACACCAGTGAAGGGTCACTATTACTCCACACAGACACCATTGGTGGGGCACTATTCCCCCTACTGCCACCAGTGAAGGGTCACTATTCCTCCCACTGACACCAGTGATGGGTGGGTCACTATTCCTCCCACTGACACCAGTGAAGGGTCACTATTCCTCCCACTGACACCAGTGAAGGGTCACTATTCCTCCCACTGACACTATCAATGGGACACTATTCCTCCCCAGTGAGACCAGTGATGGGACAGTATTATTCCTCCCACTGACACCAGTGATGGCTCACTATTCCTCCCACACCATCAGTGGGGCACTACTCTGCCTCAGTGACACCAGTGATGGGTCACTATACCTCCCACTGACACCAGTGATGGGACAGTATTATCCCTTCCAATGACACCAATTATGGGTCACTATTCCTCCCACTGACATCAATGATGGGTCACTATTCCTCCCACTGACACCAATGATGGGTCACTATTCCTCCCACTGACACCAGTGATGGCTCACTATTCCTCCCACACCATCAGTGGGGCACTACTCTGCCTCAGTGACACCAGTGATGGGTCACTATACCTCCCACTGACACCAGTGATGGGACAGTATTATCCCTTCCAATGACACCAATTATGGGTCACTATTCCTCCCACTGACATCAATGATGGGTCACTATTCCTCCCACTGACACCAATGATGGGTCACTATTCCTCCCACTGACACCAATGATGGGGCACTATTCCTCCCACTGACACCAATGATGGGTCACTATTCCTCCCACTGACACCAATGATGGGTCACTATTCCTCCCACTGACACCAATGATGGGGCACTATTCCTCCCACTGACACCAATGATGGGTCACTATTCCTCCCACTGACACCAATGATGGGTCACTATTCCTCCCACTGACACCAATGATGGGGCACTATTCCTCCCACTGACACCAATTATGGCTCACTATTCCTCCCACTGACACCAATGATGGGGCACTATTCCTCCCACTGATACCAATGATGGGGCACTATTCCTCCTACTGACACCAATGAAGGGGCACTATTCCCTCCACTGACACCAATGATGGGGCACTATTCCTGCCACTGATACCAATGATGGGGCACTATTCCTCCTACTGACACCAATGAAGGGGCACTATTCCTCCTACTGACACCAATGAAGGGGCACTATTCCCTCCACTGACACCAGTGATGGGTCACTATTCCTCTCACCCCCATCAACAGGGTACTATTCCTCCCACTGACACCAAGAATGGAGCATTGTTTACTCCCACTGACACCAGGGCATTTTCTACTCCCATAGGCCACAGTCTGGCCTCCCTAAAGCCTGAAGGGTAGTAAACTAGCCATTTGTTTAGGTTTGGAAATACCTGTCCTGGGACACTAGGAAAAAAACTGGAAGCTGGTGGGGGGGGGGGGGGTGTAACCTGGGCTGGCCTACAGTTTGTATTTTTGATTGCCAGTGTTCAATCCAACTGTAGGGGGCAGTATAACCCAAAGGTGCATGACTTCCTGTGTCCCGCAAAGGGCAAGAAAGAAATAGCAGAAGGTAAGAGAGAGAGAGGAGGAACCAGAAGTAAAAAAAATGGAAGATGGGTACGGGAAATTTAATGGGGGGGGGGGGGAGATGCCCGGAGGGTGTGACGGGAGTGACTTTGGGTGGGGGGCCCATGGAACACAGCCCCCTTTGGAGAGGTGGGGAGACCCCTGTCTCAGCTCCCCGTATCCCTATTATGTGTAAGTCACCCTGTGCCTGTTAGGGGTGCAGGGTGGAATGTTCTAATATTGGGGTGGGGGGTGTTCATTGTTCACTGCCATGCGGCTGCATCCCATTGTTCTATTGTTTGTCTTGCTTGGGAGCAAACTATTATGGGATGTACAGTTGTGTTCAAAATAATAGCAGTGTGATGAAAAAAGTGCCTAAAGCTGAAAATCCTTCTAATCCTTTTATTTCCATCCACACAAATGCATTGGGAACACGACACATTCTATTCCAAATCACAACATGTAGAAAAATACATCAAATTTGTGTTGTTCCTCTAAAAAAATGGAAGAAAAGTGAATATTAGACGGTTCAAAAAATCTCAGTGTTTGTATTCTTCTTTACAAACTCCAACATTCACTATATAAACTGAGAAATGTTTGAAGATTTTGCTTTCCTTTGAATGACTTCATGAATATTTGGTTGTAGTCGCACTGTTTCTGAGAACTGCTGTACATCTGTGTTGCATGGAGTCCCCCAACTTCTGGCCCCTGTGATCAGGTATTCCAGCCCAGGATGATTGGACCACATTCCACACTTCTTCTCTATTTCTTGGTTTGGCCTCAGAAACTGCATTTTTGATGTCACCCCACAAGTTTTCTATTGGATGAAGATCCGGGGATTGGGCTGGCCACTCCATAACGTCCATCTTGTTGGTCTGGAACCAAGATGTTGCACATTTACTGGTGTGTTTGGGGTCGTTGTCTTGTTGGAACCCCCATTTCAAGGGCATTTCCTCTTCAGCATAAGGCAGCATGACCTCTTCAAGTATTCTGATGTATTCAAACTGATCCATGATCCCTGGTATGCGATAAATAGGCCCAACACCGTAGTATGAGAAACATCCCCATATCATGATGCTTGCACCACCATGCTTCACGGTCTTCACAGTGTACTGTGGCTTGAATTCAGTGTTTGGGGGTCGTCTGACAAACTGTCTCCGCCCACTAGACCCAAAAAGAACAATCTTACTTTCATCAGTCCACAAAATGTTGCCCCATTTCTCTTTAGGCCGGTCAATGTGCTCTTTGGCAGATTGTAACCTCTTCAGCACACGTCTTTTTCCCAACAGTGGGACTTTGCGGGGACTTCTTGCAGATAGCTTGGCTTCACATCGGCGTCTTCTAATTGTAACAGTCCTCACAGGGAACGTCACACCTTCTTTCATCTTCCTGGAGCTGATTGTTGGCTGAGTCCTCACAGGGAACGTCACACCTTTCATCTTCCTGGAGCTGATTGTTGGCTGAGTCCGCCCCATTTTGGCTATTCTTCTATCCATTCCAATGGTAGTTTTTCGCTTTCTTCCGCGTCTTTCAGGTTTTGGTTGCCATTTTAAAGCATTTGCCATCATTTTAGCTGAGCAGCCGATCATTTTCTGCACTTCTTTATATGTTTTCTCCTCTCCAATCAACTTTTTAATCAAGGTACGCTGTTCTTCTGAACAATGTCTGGAACCACCCATTTTCCTCAGAATTTCAGAGAGAAATGCACTGTAACCAGCATGTCCAACATTTGCTGCCTTCCTTCCTTAAATAAGGGCAATAATTGCCACCTGTTTTTCAAAGAATGAATGACGTCACTAATAGAACTCCACACGGCAATTATTTTGAACACGCCCCTTTCAATGAGTGATTCAATGACACAGAATCAGCAGCATGCATGTCAGGACTGTTGGGTCTGTTGGATTTCTATGACTCTACTACACCTGCTAGGAAATTATTTGCCATGTAGAAATATCATTTCCACCAAAAACAGTGATTGATCCGGTTAGTGATGTCTGACGGCTATTATTTTGAACACAACTGTATGTGTTTGTGCTGGCTTGGTGGGGGGTGTTTCCGGAAGCCCTCCCTCCTGATGGGATGGCCTGATGATGTGTTTCCTGTTACTGGGAGTATTGCCCCGCCCTGTGTATATATCTTGTGTCTGTGTTAAAATAAAGTATATTTCCTGTATGGTCAGCGGTGGTGTCCGGGGATCTGGGCTCGGACAGGGAAGCGGGAGTCTAACGGAAATACCCGAGTGCGGTCTGGGTCCGGTTCCGTGACAGAAAGGAATAGGTCAATTTATATTTTTGAATTGTTTGATACAATGTTGATGTTTGTAGTAAAAAAAAAAAAATTAATAAAAATATATAATAATAAAAAAGAAAATGGAATCCATGGTGAAGGATCTTCAAGAGGCGATAATGAAGGGGAACCAGGAGACGCTGTCCACCGGATAGGAGGGTATAAATCGCACTTCTAGATAGTAGGGATGCACAGAAATTTCGGTGGCCGAGAGGTTTCGGCCGAAATGAAAAAAAAGCACCGATACAGGTGCCGAAAAAACCCCGCCCGTCGCTTGGTAGTTCTCAGTCTTACCTGAGAAACCATCCATCCAGGGGCTGGGCATAGAGATGAGTGAAGGAAAGATGGCCGCCACTCATCTCTATGCCCTTGGAGGACCGGAGTGATGTCACTTCCCGTAACGGCCATTTTTTTTTTTTTTTTTTAAAGCATTAGATCAATGCTTTTTTTTGATCCAATGCTTTACAGTGCAGAGAAGAGATGTGGGGTCTTATGGACCTCATATCTCTCCATAAAGAGGACCCGTCACTAATTATGTCTCATTGACCCCCCCCCCATATCTCTCCATAAAGAGGACCTGTCACTAATTATGTCACATTGACCCCCCCCCCCATATCTCTCCATAAAGAGGACCCGTCACTAATTATGTCTCATTGACCCCCCCATATCTCTCCATAAAGAGGACCCGTCACTAATTATGTCTCATTGACCCCCCCATATCTCTCCATAAAGAGGACCCGTCACTAATTATGTCTCATTGTCCCTCCATATCTCTCCATAAAGAGGACCCGTCACTAATTAGGTCTCATTGACACCCCCATATCTCTCCATAAAGAGGACCTGTCACTAATTATGTCACATTGACCCCCCCCATATCTCTCCATAAAGAGGACCCGTCACTAATTAGGTCTCATTGACCCCCCCATATCTCTCCATAAAGAGGACCTGTCACTAATTATGTCTCATTGTCCCTCCATATCTCTCCATAAAAGAGGACCCGTCACTAATTATGTCTCATTGTCCCCCCCCCATATCTCTCCATAAAGAGGACCTGTCACTAATTATGTCTCATTGACCCCCCCATATCACTCCATAAAGAGGACCTGTCACTAATTAGGTCTCATTGACCCCCCCCCCATATCTCTCCATAAAGAGGACCTGTCACTAATTATGTCTCATTGTCCCCATATCTCTCCATAAAGAGGACCCGTCACTAATTATGTCTCATTGTCCCCATATCTCTCCATAAAGAGGACCCGTCACTAATTATGTCTCATTGACCCCCCCCCATATCTCTCCATAAAGAGGACCCGTCACTAATTATGTCTCATTGACCCCCCCCCATATCTCTCCATAAAGAGGACCCGTCACTAATTATGTCTCATTGTCCCCCCCCATATCTCTCCATAAAGAGGACCCGTCACTAATTAGGTCTCATTGTCCCCCCCCCATATCTCTCCATAAAGAGGACCTGTCACTAATTATGTCTCATTGTCCCCCCCCCATATCTCTCCATAAAGAGGACCCGTCACTAATTATGTCTCATTGACCCCCCCCCATATCTCTCCATAAAGAGGACCCGTCACTAATTATGTCTCATTGTCCCCCCCCATATCTCTCCATAAAGAGGACCTGTCACTAATTATGTCTCATTGACCCCCCCCCCATATCTCTCCATAAAGAGGACCTGTTACTAATTATGTCTCATTGACCCCCCCCCATATCTCTCCATAAAGAGGACCTGTCACTAATTATGTCTTGACCCCCCCATATCTCTCCATAAAGAGGACCTGTCACTAATTATGTCTCATTGTCCCTCCATATCTCTCCATAAAGAGGACCTGTCACTAATTATGTCTCATTGTCCCTCCATATCTCTCCATAAAGAGGACCTGTCACTAATTATGTCTCATTGTCCCTCCATATCTCTCCATAAAGAGGACCTGTCACTAATTATGTCTCATTGTCCCTCCATATCTCTCCATAAAGAGGACCTGTCACTAATTATGTCTATCACAGGGGATGCATGCATTTCTTGTGATAAGAATAAAAGTGATTACATTTTTTCTTAAAGGGACAGTGCAAAAAAAACAAAACAAAAAAAAAAAGGTTTAAAATGCCCCCATCCTCGCATGTAGTGGTGAACGCATAAGTAAGCCACGCCCACATATGTAAACTGCGTTCAAACCACACACGTGAGGTATTGCCACGAGCGTCAAAGCAATAATTCTCGCACTAGACCTCCTCTGTGACTTTACATTGCTAACCTGTAGACATTTTTAAAGCATTCCGCACTGAGATTTTTTTAAGTTCTGCAGTTTCACGCCATTCCACAAGCGTGCGCAATTTTAAAATCGTGACATGTTGGGTATCTATTTACTCGTCGTAACATCCCCTTTCACTTTTTAAAATTGTGATTGATTAAAAAAAAAATATATATATATATATCAATCAGTGTATTTTTGTCCAAAAAAAAAATATATTCATTTGTATAAAATGCGCATTTCGGTTTCGGCCAAGTGCATTTTGAATTTTTTTGTTTCGGCACCAGAATTTTCATTTCGGTGCACCACTATTTTTTTGTGTGTTTTTATTTTTTTGGGGGGGGGGGGGTTGTGTTTTTTTTTCCATGTAAACAAAGAGTGTCAATGAAGGCCTGGTCTTCAAGTGCATTTTGAATTTTCATTCTCGGCATCAGAATTTTCATTTCGGTGCACCACTACTAGAGAGGTAACCACCCAGGGGCGGACTGACCATTTGGAAACTCGGGCACTGCTCGAGGGCCCAGGGTCAGTAGGGGGCCCCATGAGATGCCCCGGCCAGTCAATGCCACCTATCAGTGCCAGTCAGTGCCGCCTATCAGTGCCATATATCAGTGCTGCCTTTCAGTGCCCATCAGTGATGTCTGTCAATACCCATCAGTGCCACCTACCAGTGCCTCCTCATCAGTGTCCATCACTGCAGCCTCATTAGCACACATCAGTGAAGGAGAAAAATCACTTATTTACAAAATTTTATAACAAAAACTAAGAAAAATTTTCAAAATTTTCAGTGGTTTTTGGTTTGTTTAAGAAAAAATAAAAACCCCCCGAGGTGATTAAATACCACCAAGATAAAGCTCTATCTGTCACAAAAAAATGATAAAAAATTCATATGGGTACAGTGTTGCATGACCGCGCAATTGTCATTCAAAGTGTGAGAGCACTGAAAGCTGGAAATTGGCCTGGGCAGGAAGGGGGTAGAAGCGTCCTGTAGGCAGGAAGGGGGTAGAAGTGCCTGGTGGGCAGGATGGGGGTAGAAGTGCCCTGTAGGCAGGAAGGGGGTAGAAGTGCCCTGTAGGCAGGAAGGGGGTAGAAGTGCCCGGTAGGCAGGAAGGGGGTAGAAGTGTCCTGTAGGCAGGAAGGGGGTAGAAGTGCCCTGTAGGCAGGAAGGGGGTAGAAGTGTCCGGTAGGCAGGAAGGGGGTAGAAGTGCCTTGTAGGCAGGAAGGGGGTAGAAGTGCCCGGTAGGCAGGAAGGGGGTAGAAGTGTCCTGTAGGCAGGAAGGGGGTAGAAGTGCCCGGTGGGCAGGAAGGGGGTAGAAGTGCCCGGTAGGCAGGAAGGGGGTAGAAGTGCCCTGTAGGCAGGAAGGGGGTAGAAGTGCCCTGTAGGCAGGAAGGGGGTAGAAGTGTCCGGTGGGCAGGAAGGGGGTAGAAGTGTCCGGTGGGCAGGAAGGGGGTAGAAGTGTCCGGTAGGCAGGAAGGGGGTAGAAGTGTCCGGTAGGCAGGAAGGGGGTAGAAGTGTCCTGTAGGCAGGAAGGGGGTAGAAGTGCCCGGTAGGCAGGAAGGGGGTAGAAGTGTCCGGTAGGCAGGAAGGGGGTAGAAGTGCCCTGTAGGCGAGGGGTTAAGGTGCTAAATACGTGACACTTCAATTGATAATGTACAACACTGGTCACAAATGAGGACCTATATCAGGGGCAGACTGACCATTTGGAAACTCGGGCACTGTTCGAGGGCCCAGGGTCAGTAGGGGGCCCCATGAGATGCCACTGGTACCTTTTTCATAGGCTTTTTTGAGTTTGGGCAAGGACACAGGGGTCCCCATGATCCCCTATTGCCCGGGGGCCCCATGAGTTGTCAGTCCACCCCTGTAACCACCATTAAGAATTTCTGAAGACTTGACAGTGCGCCTATGTACTGTTAGCCACCGTGCAGGATGAGCGATTTTACGCGGTGCTTGGCGTGGTCCATCCTGTGGTGGCAAGGTCGAACATACTAGTTACTCAAACGATGGATCACCACCAGCCAAAGGTGGAAGATTTGTCAGATTATTGTAGTTTAAAGCTTCACTTTAACGGAGAACTTTTGTACTGTTAAACCACCCCCCCCATAAAGACCTTGAATGCAGCATGGACCCATCCCCTACTACCCGTCCTTCCACCATGATAGGCGGATGTTTCCATCCATTCACTCGGTTAGGCACCTCCGGTGCAGTACGCAGGGTCGACTACAGCTTCTATAAGGATGAGATTGGTGGGGGCATGCCGGAGAGGAGGGGGTGGTAAAACCTGTGCACAGTTTCACACTACATCTTTTGAGACCCGGCGCCATCGTTGGCTCTTTCCGACGTCCTTTGCTCTGTGATAGGACTGAGTTTGGTGGGGTGGGCCGGCCGACGCCTATGAACGTTCGACTCTCTGCCTCGGATCTTCTTTTAACAGCCCGAGCCTTCTATAAAAGAACATCCCTGGCTCCTCCCTCCTGGCCAATGGGTGCTGCCGACTTTAGCTGTGCAATCTGATGATCAGTAGCTTGACTATACTCTAAGGGCTCCACGTACGCGGGGCGTTTGGGAAAACTCTTCTGACCGCTGGAAAATGTAGGTTAAAAAAAAAGTCAGTTTAGCCGCGTTTACATACCGCGTTGATGCGCGTTTGCATTTAGAAGCGTTTTTAAAAGATAACCTCAGGAGACCTTCCAAAGGCCCAGAATGCACCGAAAAATTATTATCGGTTATTCAGGATTTATATAGTGCCAACAGTTTGCGCAGCGCTTTACAAATCGTACATAATTAACGATTTCAGACATTTTGAGAGGAATAGAGCGAGCAGAAGCAGAGAGAGCGGTATGTGCAGGGGGCGGACTGACCATTTGGAAACTCGGGCACTGCCCGAGGGCCCAGGGTCAGTAGGGGGCCCCATGAGATGGCTCTGGTACCTTTTTTGAGTGTGGGCAAGGACACAGGGGCCCCATGATCCCCCTATTGCCTGGGGGCCCCATGAGTTGTCAGTCCGCCCCTAGGTATGGGTTGCGATGACCGGTCTTTTCTGATTGTAGTCACTATGGATCCCATCATGACATAATGCGGCGCGTTCTACCATTTTTTTTCCTTCACGCGAAACCTGGAACTGACTGCGCCGGTGTGCCGGGTCCATTTGAATACACGGAAAACGCTTTGCATGCATTTCTGATGATGAAAAAAAGGCTCCGGACAGCATCTGGACATGGAACAGTTAAAAAAAAGCTTCTAAAAAATGCGGTTAACCGCGCTTACAAGTGTTTGAAATGCCAGTAAAATCTACTCCTGAACGCAAGTTTGGTGCATTAAAAAAAAAACGACTTTAACCACTTCCCGTCCAGCCCATGTACATAAACGGCCGGCCGAAAGCAGTGCAGGGGCGGGTGGGTGTTTATAAGCGTCCTCCCCGCCCCCTGCTTGTGCGCGCTCCATGGGAGCGCGCAGCACCGCGATCCGGTGCCCGCTGTGTCCTCCGGACAGTGGAACACCGATCATTGTATGGGACCTCTGAGTGAGGTCCCGATCATGTGATCACGGATTGGCCAATCACTGATCACATGCAGAGTAGTAAGCAAGATGTCACTTCTGACATCATTGCTTACTACGTGTGAAATCTGTGAATGATCACAGAGATCACATGGTACAGGGCCATTCACAACAGCCTTGTACCATGTGAGAAGCTGTGACCAATCACAGCTCACACAGTTTTTCTCAATGGCTGCAAGAATGCAGACAGAGAGAAGGAGAAATGATTGCTTTTACAGCCTTTATGGGTGTAAAAGCAATCAGTGTAAAAAAAAAAAAATCTTCATCACCCCCCACAAGTTGTACAGTGTCACCATGGTGACCCCGCACTGCTAGGGTGACAGTATGTAAAAAAAAAAAACAAATAAAAATGTAAAAACATTTTTTTAAAAATTATAATTTTGGTTATAAACTAATTTGTTTTTTTTTTACTAAAAAAAAAAACGGAATACATTTTGGCCAAGATTTATGAAGATTATTTATTTGCAAAATTTTATAAGAAAAAACATTTTTTCAAAATTTTGGGAATTTTTCATTTACGTAGCAAAAAAATAAAAATCCCAGCGGTGAATAAATACCACCAAAATAAAAGTTTTATCTGTCTCAAAAAAATGCTAAAAAATTCATACGGGTACAGTGTTGCATGACCGCGCAATTGTCATTCAAAGCGTGACAGCGCTGAAAGCTGAAAATTGGCCTGGACTGGAAGGGGGGGGGGGGGGTAAGCGTCCGGACTGGAAGGGGGGGGGGAAGGCGTCCGGACTGGAAGGGGGGGGGGGGGGGAAGGCGTCCGGACTGGAAGGGGGGGGGGAAAGCGTCCGGAGTGGAAGGGGGGGGGGAAAAGCGTCCGGACTGGAAGGGGGGGGGGGGAAGCGTCCGGACTGGAAGGGGGGGGGGGAAGCGTCCGGACTGGAAGGGGGGGGGGGAAGCGTCCGGACTGGAAGGGGGGGGGGGGGAAGCGTCCGGACTGGAAGGGGGGGGGGGGGGAAGCGTCCGGACTGGAAGGGGGGGGGGGGGGAAGCGTCCGGACTGGAAGGGGGGGAAAGCGTCCGGACTGGAAGGGGGGGAAAGCGTCCGGACTGGAAGGGGGGGAAAGCGTCCGGACTGGAAGGGGGGGAAAGCGTCCGGACAGGAAGGGGGGGAAAGCGTCCGGACAGGAAGGGGGGGAAAGCGTCCGGACAGGAAGGGGGGAAAGCGTCCGGACTGGAAGGGGGGGAAAGCGTCCGGACTGGAAGGGGGGGAAAGCGTCCGGACTGGAAGGGGGGGAAAGCGTCCGGACTGGAAGGGGTTAAACAACTGCCTGTAAACGACGATGTGTACATGGACACATAGGAAAACATCAAGGAGAGTTCAGGGGCTGCTGGGAAAAAAAAAATGCTCAACAGCTCCTGAACGTCGGTTTAGCAGCTGCAGTGTAAATGAGCCCTTAGAGTGATCAGCAGATTGCAGAGATAAAATCTGCAACATTCAGTGACCAGTAGGGAGGAGCATGCGCATCTAAAGGGATCCTGGGGATATGTTCTTTCACCTAACGCTCAGGAACAGCAGTGCAGTACAGCCATCCGTAAAGATCACACTGACACGTAGCCAATAGCAGAAATGATTGATGGCAGAGAAAGCCAATAGTTTTTTATAAAACAGGCTAGTACTGAGCAGGAGAAATGAAGGCGGGCTCAAGGCGGTTGCTGCAGCTTCAAAGGATTTAGAATTGAGAGTTTTTCTTTTTCAGTTTTTACTGGAGAGTGCCGAGATTTTTATCTCCTTTTTATTTGTCACCATGCACAAGGAGAGAGCAGAGCTGTGGGAGGGGCCAGCAGGCTCCACCCACTAAAGAAACCTACAGGAGGAGGTGGAGACATCTACCCTCCGGCTCCAACCACTACAGGCTGCCAGCAGAGAACTACAGGAGGGGGCGGAGACAAGACCAGTCACCCTGAACAAGGAGAGCAGAACTGTGGGAGGGGCCACTAAAGAAACCTACAGGAGTAGGTGGAGACATCTACCCTCCGGCTCCACCCACTCCATGCTGCCAGCAGAAACCTATAAGAGGGGGTGGGGGCAAGAACAGTGCACAAGGAGAGAAAGCAGAGCTTGTGGGAGGGGCCCAGCAGGCTCCTCCCAATACAGAAACCTACAGGAGACAAGAGCAGTTAACTTGCACAAGAGGGGGCAAAGCTGTGGGAGGGGCCCAGCAGGCTCCATCTACTACAGGTTGCCTGCAGAAAACTATGGGAGGGGGCGGAGACAAAAAAAGTCACCCTCACAAAGAGAGCAGAGCTGTGGGAGGAGCCAGCAGGCTCCACCCACCTAAAAACCCTATAGGATCGAGTAGAGACAAGACACGTCACCCTGCACAAGGAGAGAAAGCAGAATTGTAGGAGGGGCCCAGCAGGCTCCACCCACTACAGAAACCTACAAGAGGGGGTGGAGATAAGACCAGCCACTCTGCACAAGGAGAGAAAGCAGAGCTGTGGGAGGGGCCAGAATGCTCCACCCACTACAGAAACCTACAAGAGGGGGTGGAGATAAGACCAGCCACCCTGCACAAGGAGAGAAAGCAGAACTGTGGGAGGGGCCAGCAGTCTCCACCCACTACAGAAACCTACAAGAGGGGGTGGAGATAAGACCAGCCACCCTGCACAAGGAGAGAAAGCAGAACTGTGGGAGGGGCCAGCAGTCTCCACCCACTACAGAAACCTACAAGAGGGGGTGGAGATAAGACCAGCCACCCTGCACAAGGAGAGAAAGCAGAACTGTGGGAGGGGCCAGCAGTCTCCACCCACTACAGAAACCTACAAGAGGGGGTGGAGATAAGACCAGCCACCCTGCACAAGGAGAGAAAGCAGAACTGTGGGAGGGGCCAGCAGTCTCCACCCACTACAGAAACCTACAAGAGGGGGTGGAGATGAGACCAGCCACCCAACATAAAGAGAGAAAGCAGAACTGTGGGAGGAGCCACCAGGCTCCACCCACTACAGAAACCTACAGGAGGTGGAGACAAGATACGTCACCCTGTACAAGGAGAGAAAGCAGCACTGTGGGAGGGACCCAGCAGGCTCCACCCACTACAGAAACCTACAAGAGGGGGTGGAGATCAGACACTCCACCCTGCACAATATGAGAGGGTAGTGCTGCAGGTGGGGTCCAGCGGGCTCCACCCACTACCGGCCACCTGAAGAAAACAACAGGAAGGGGCGGAGACAAGACCAGTCACCCTGCTCAAGGACAGAGAGCGGCGGCGAGGGGTCTTTATGACAGGAATTCTCGCTCTGGAACATACAAAGCCCACCAAGAATAAAGATCACACACGACCAATACATTTAGAGGACGCTTCCTTATCCCAGGATTCATCTTCAAGCCCATTGGGTGAAGCGTGTCAGAGGGGAGTGTTTTACAGAAGAATGTCTCACCTAATCTGGTACCAATAAAGCTGGTTGCAGTCACGTTGAGCAGGCGAATTGGTTGCGTAGGATCCCAACTACTACAGGCTTCCATTGGATCCTCGCTGCCTGTGAAGGGTGAAGGACTCTGGCTTCTGAGCTTTAGATTCCCCACCCATCGTCTCTGATGGACAGCCTACCCTACTGAGCCAATGAGGGACGGAGCTGTGACATGTGGCGCCACCCAGGATTCTCCTGCTGCTTCAAGCGCTAGCAAGGCTTTTGGGTCCAACCAACCCCCTCTCACCACCGCTGGTCTCTTTCAGGTATCCGGGAGCCCTAAGAGGCCAGCAGTGCACTTGCGCATGTGCTCAAAGGCCACCAGCTTCTGGTGGAAGGGCAGTGCAGCTCCCAGTGGCATTTGGGCACGTGCATGGAAATCTGACATGCGTGCCCAGATGCGCAGCTTAGAAAACCCGCTGCCTGCTGGGAAAGCGGTGACATAGCAAACCCAGGAGGCAACGGGCGCAAGGCCAAAAAGACAAAAATAGGTGAACAAGCTTAGTTCTGCTTTATAGAAGTCTCATTATGAATACAATATCACCCGCTGGTCCACAAATACATGGTCAAACGTGGCTCCTTGGTTGTAATAAAATCGCTGGACGAATCACAAAAAATAATTTGGGTCTCTGCTAAATGCCTTTGGACTTCTCCCCTGACCGAAGCCCAATTTGTGTCTGCTTTGATTGCCTTTGGACTCCTCCCCTGACTGAAGCCCAATTTGTGTCTGCTTTGATTGGGCTTCAGTCAGGGGAGGAGTCCACAGGCAATCAAAGCAGACACAAATTGGGCTTCAGTCAGGGAAGAAGTCCAAAGGCAATTAAAACAGACACAAATTGGGCTTCAGCCAGGGGAGGAGTCCAAAGGCAAAGCAGACACAAATTGGGCTTCAGTCAGGGGAGGAGTTCACAGGAAATTTGTGTCTGCTTTTATTGCCTTTGGACATCTTCCATGACTGAAGCCCACATTTGTGGCTGCTTTGGACTCCTTCCCTAACTGAAGCTCAATTTGTGGCTGCTTTGGACTCCTTCCGACTGAAGCCCAATTTGTGTATTTGATTGCCTTTAGACTCCTCCCGACTGAAGCCCAAATTGTGTCTTTGATTGGGCTTCAGTCAGGGGAGGAGTCCACAGGCAATCAAAGCAGACATAAATTGGGCTTCAGTCAGGGAAGAAGTCCAAAGGCAATTAAAGCAGACACAAATTGGGCTTCAGTCAAGGGAGGAGTCCACAGGCAATTTGTGTCTGCTTTAATTGCCTTTGGACTCCTTCCCTGACTGAAGTCCAATTTGTGGCTGCTTTGAACTCCTCCCTGACTGAAGCCCAATTTGTGTCTGCTTTGGTTGCCTTTGGACTCCCCCCCCCCCCCTGACTGAAGCCCAATTTGTGGCTGCTTTGGACTCCTTCCCTGACTGAAGCCCAATTTGTGTATTTGATTGCCTTTAGACTCCTCCCCTGACTGAAGCCCAAATTGTGTCTGCTTTGATTGGGCTTCAGTCAGTGGAGGAGTCCACAGGCAATTAAAGCAGACATAAATTGGGCTTCAGTCAGGGAAGAAGTCCAAAGGCAATTAAAGCAGACACAAATTGGGCTTCAGTCAAGGGAGGCGTCCACAGGCAATTTGTGTCTGCTTTAATTGCCTTTGGACTCCTTCCCTGACTGAAGTCCAAATTGTGTCTGCTTTGGTTGCCTTTGGACTCCTCCCCTGACTGAAGCCAAATTTGTGGCTGCTTTGGATCCTTCCCTGACTGAAGCCCAATTTGTGGCTGCTTTGGACTCCTTCCCTGACTGAAGCCCAATTTGTGGCTGCTTAGGATCCTTCCCTGACTGAAGCTCAATTTGTGGCTGCTTTGGACTCCTCCCCTGACTGAAGCCCGATTTGTATCTGCTTTGATTGCCTTTGGACTCCTCCCCTGACTGAAGCCCAATTTGTGGCTGTTTCTTTTAAGGAGATTGGCTGCCACCATCATCCTTCCTCGCCCTGCTGTGAGTATGCATAAGCTCAGTACTGTTTATGCTTTTCAGTCAAGCTGACCCTCTCCCTGCACGATTAGGGAGGGCCCTGCTCTCAGGTAAGCATCTGGTGCCAGACAAGCATCATCAATTCCAAGTAATTAGCAATTTGGCTCATACTGAGCAGGGTGGTGGAACAGCACTGGGAGGAGGGGGCGCACGGTCGACCTTATTAGCTCGGCAACCACAGCTCGGATCAAGGCAGGGCAAAGTTCTACGCTCACAAAGAGACAGGAGGAACAGGTGAGGCTTACGGTGAGACGACTTTAATGATGTCACAGGTAAATTAAATCCTCAATTATCTGTTTCAACAAAGAAAACAAACATGGTATAGGCGGAGCTTGGGAGCCTTGTAAGGTGGGCCCTGGAGTTCAGCTTTGACAAGAGCACAGTTCAATTTCTGAATACAGAAAAGGAAAATCTAAAAACAATTAAAAAAAAAACAAAAAAACACCACACATACACCGCAGGTAACATTCTAACAGAAAAAACTGCTACGGCCAACTTATTAAACACTGAAACACCCTCTCGGTGCGTAACATGACCGGCTTTGGCACGCTGGTGGTAAACTGGGAAAGACGGACGAGTCAACTCAGAATCCGCCGCTTGTAACCGACCAACAAACGTTGGCCAATTCTTGTAAACATGACTTTGTATAAAGCGTGTAACAAACTGACAAATGAATCAAAACTGTGCCTTGCTAGGCCCCTCCCCCCCTACAAAAGCTCAAGTTAGCTCATGCAACCCATGCTGCCAGCTGCCAAATTCCCTGCCCGTGAGCAGAACGCCTTGATTTAGACTAATGCCACCATAGTAACTGCGTCTCTATGACGTTTTCTGGAATAATTGAACCAGCTACACAATGTAACATCCTTTTACTGAGGTGTTCTCGCCCCCTGGGGCGAAAGCACATGGATGTCCGACAACGCAACTAGCAAGGAGACAACTGATTTGGCAGTTTTCTCCATATCCAAGCATTTTAGCTTGCAAGTTCCCCTCCTGCATTCCTCGTGAGATGCTTGTCTTGTTCAAGTGCAAGTAAATTGCTGTCTCCTTGGTGGTTGCGTTATCGTTAAGCCGTGGAGGAGGGAGCAGTGCCATCAAAGATAGCCTTGGACAGAACCTAGGAAGGTAAAGACAAAGTACTACATGTAGTCTTTCCCCCGAGGAACAGAACTCCTTGCTAGTTGTGTTGTCAGTAAGCCATGTATGGGGGAGTGGTGCCCTTGTCTGACCTCACATAACCTTGGACAGAACCTAGGAAGATCAGACAAAGTACTACACGTCTTTCCCCTGGGGAACAGAACTCCTTGCTAGTTGAGTTGTTGGAATGTGATGGAGGGAGGAGAGATTTCCTTTCACATGGCCTTAGACATAACATAGGAAGATAAGACAAAGTACTACAAGTCCTTCCCCTGAGGAACATAACTCCTTGCTAGTTGTGTTGTGGGAATATCACACAGGAAGAAGAGGCGCCTCAATCTGACTCCACAGATTGTTTTTTCTTCCTAGGTTCTGTGGAGTCAGATTGAGGCGCCTCTTCTTCCTGTATGACTAGCAAGGAGTTCTGTTCCTCAGGGGAGAGTACATGTAGTACTTTGTCTTTTCTTCCTAGGTTCTAAGGCCAAGTACCACATGTAGTCTTTCCCCTGAGGAACAGAATTCCTTGGTAGTTGCGTTGTTGGAATGTGATGGAGGGAGGAGAGGCGTCCTTATCTGACCTCGCAGACTGTCTGATCTTCCGACGTTATGTCTAAGGCCAAGCACTACACGTACTCTTTCCCCTGAGGAACAGAACTCCTTGCTAGTTGAATTGTCAGTTAAGCCGTGGGTGGAGGAGTGGAACCCTTGTCTGACCTCACAGATAACCTTGGACAGAACCTAGGCAGATCAGACAAAGTTCTACATGTAGTCTTTCCCCTGAGGAATATAACTCCTTGCTAGTTGTGTTGTGGGAATGTCATTGAGGGAGGAGAGGTTTTCTTATCTGACCTTGCAGATGGCCTTAGACATAACTTGGGAAGATAAGAAAGTACTACATGTAGTATTTCCCCTGAGGACCAGAACTCCTTGCTAGTTGCATTGTGGGAATGTCACACAGGAAGAAGAGGTGCCTTTATCTGACTTCACAGATTGTCTTTTCTTCCTAGGTTCTGTCTAAGGCTATCTGTGAAGTCAGATAAAGGCGCCTCTTCTTCCTGTGTGATATTCCCACAACACAACTAGCAAGGAGTTCTGTTCCTCAGGGGAAAGACTACATGTGGTACTTTGTCTTTTCTTTCTAGGTTCTGTCTAAAGCTAAGTACCACATGTAGTCTTTCCCCTGAGGAACAGAACTCCTTGCTAACTGCGTTGTCGGAATGGCACAGGGGGAGGACAGGCGTCCTTATCTGACCTCACAGATTGCCTAATCTTCCGACGTTATGTCGAAGGCCAAGTACTACACATACTCTTTCCCCTGAGGAACAAAACTCCTTGCTAGTTGCGTTGTTGGAATGTCATGGAGGGAGGAGAGGTTTCCTTATCTGACCTCACAGATAACCTTGGACAGAACCTAGGAAGATCAGACAAAGTTCTACATGTAGTCTTTCCCCTGAGGAACAGAACTCCTTGCTAGCTGCATTGTGGGAATATCACACAGGAAGAAGAGGTGCCTTTATCTGACTTCACAGATTGTCTTTTCTTCCTAGGTTCTGTCTAAGGCTAAGTACCAGATGTAGTCTTTTCCAATTGAACAGAACTCCTTGGTAGTTGCGTTGTCGGAATGTCATGGAGGGATGAGAGGCATCCTTATCTGACCTCGCAGACTGTCTGATCTTCCTACGTTATGTCTAAGGCCAAGCACTACACGTACTCTTTCCCCTGAGGAACAGAACTCCTTGCTTGTTGCATTGTCAGTAAGCCATGTATGGGGGAGTGGTGCCCTTGTCTGACCTCACAGGTAACCTTGGACAGAACCTAGGAAGATCACACCAAGTACTACATGTAGTCTTTCCCCTGATGAACAGAACTCCTCACTGGTTGCACTGTTGGAATGTCATGGAGGGAGGAGAGGTTTCCTTGCAGATGGCCTTAGACATAAACTTGGGAAGATAAGAAAGTACTACATGTAGTCTTTCCCCTGAGGAACAGAACTCCTTGCTAGTTGCGTTGTGGGCATATCATACAGGAAGAAGAGGTGCCTTTATCTGACTTCAGAGATTGTCTTTTCTTCCTAGGTTATGTCTAAGGCTAAGTACTACATGTAGTCTTTCCCCTGAGGAACAGAACTCCTTGCTAGTTGCGTTGTGGGCATATCATACAGGAAGAAGAGGTGCCTTTATCTGACTTCAGAGATTGTCTTTTCTTCCTAGGTTATGTCTAAGGCTAAGTACTACATGTAGTCTTTCCCATGAGGAACAAAACTCCTCGCCAATTGTGTTGTTGGAATGTCATGGAGAGAGGAGAGGTGTCCTTCTACCTCGCAGATGGCCTTAGACATAATTGGGGAAGATAAGACAAAGTACTACATGTAGTCTTTCCCCTGAGGAACAGAACTCCTCAGTTGTGTTGTTGGAATCTCATGGAGGGAGGACAGATTTCCTTATGTGACCTTGCTGATGGCCTTAGACATAACTTGGGAAGATAAGACAAAAGTACTACATGTAGTCTTACCCCTGAGGAACAGAACTCCTTGCTAGTTATGTTGTTGGAATGTCATGGAGGGAGGAGAAGTGTCCTTCGACCTCACAGATGGCCTTAGACGTAATTGGGGAAGATAAGAAAGTACTACATGTAGTCTTTCCCATGAGGAAGAGAACTCCTTGCTAGTTGCGTTTTGGGAATGTCATGCCCTGCCTGCCCTCACAGGGAGACTTCTTTATTAAATGGTATAAAAATGTTGATCCCAGTTAGGGAAAAGATATGCAACTGTGAGTGAGGCGAGGACTGAAGGAAGGTGTTCTTTATGACACAGCTGTCTTTATAAATGGGTGTTGAAAATGTGGATATTTCTATGCATACTTATTTTGTTTTTTCATTATCAATAAAGTGTGTGGTTTTAATCTGCACGAAGCTTCAATGTAACCAATCGGTTAACTTGGTGGCATTAGCCTAGTCTACAGATTAAAAGGTCTTGAGAATTTGGCCAGGATGAGATGGTAAAGAGCAACCTTCTTCAGGAGGGCCATCTTCAAGAGGGCCATCTTCAAGAGGGCCATCTTCAAGAGGGCCATCTTCAAGAGGGCCATCTTCAAGAGGGCCATCTTCAAGAGGGCCATCTTCAAGAGGGCCATCTTCAAAAGGGCCATCTTCAAGAGGCCCATCTTCAAGAGGCCCATCTTCAAGAGGCCCTTCTTCAAGAGGCCCTTCTTCAAGAGGCCCTTCTTCAAGAGGCCCTTCTTCAAGAGGCCCTTCTTCAAGAGGACCATCTTCAAGAGGACCATCTTCAAGAGGACCATCTTCAAGAGGACCATCTTCAAGAGGCCCTTCTTCAAGAGGCCCTTCTTCAAGAGGCCCTTCTTCAAGAGGACCATCTTCAAGAGGACCATCTTCAAGAGGACCATCTTCAAGAGGACCTTCTTCAAGAGGCCCATCTTCAAGAGGCCCTTCTTCAAGAGGCCCTTCTTCAAGAGGCCCTTCTTCAAGAGGCCCTTCTTCAAGAGGCCCTTCTTCAAGAGGCCCTTCTTCAAGAGGCCCTTCTTCAAGAGGCCCTTCTTCAAGAGGCCCTTCTTCAAGAGGACCTTCTTCAAGAGCATTACCAGCACATTTTATATTTGCAGCCCACGGCTTGACTCAGAATGGCTTTCCATGCCAGGCACCTGTGGCGGGATCCCAGCCTCGTACACATTGAGGGGATAACTAAAACACACGTGCACAACAGTCAGCATTAAACGAAGACTTTTCGCTCCTCTCTGAACATCCTCCGCCAACGGTCCTCATCTCAAGCAATTCACATTGTGGTAAACGTTGACTTTTTTTTTTTTCTTTTTTGTCGTCTCTTATTTTTTACCCAGCGACTGCTTCAATATATAAAAAAAACAAACAAAAAAAAAAAAAAAAAAAACAAGTCTTGAGTGTAACAAAATAGGTTCATGTGCAAACAGGAAAATGTCACTTCATTGTACAAATCCGCCCGGGATTACTTCAACAACGCCGAGGGTTTGCCAAATGTAACAAAAGCACTTCAGGTTACAAACGTGGTCCGTCTCACTCACACACACACACACGACCCAACAAAACTTGGGCGCTAAAAACCCTTCTGGTAACAGGGCTGGGTGCAGCAGAACATGGGCCGCTGCACTGAACATCCATGTCAGAATTTTTCCCAGAATTCCTCGCTGGGCTAACTCCCACTGTGGTGGAAGCTAATGAAATGCAAAGGCCAGGTGATGCTTTTTGGTTAAGGAGCGCCCCCTGCTGGCAGTTACCGTGAGGGCATCGTAGGGTTGTCTCGGGAGTCAGGAAGTTGTAGATCCTTGGGGCGGATCTTGGTCCATGCTACATCCCAGAGCCTCTATGTCATTACTGATGTCTGAAATCATGCGGTCCCACTCGTCTCCTTCCGAGGGCACGGACTGGTCGTCTGAGCCTTCCGTCGCACCGTTGCCGTTGGTGGTGGAGTTTGAAGCGGTGCTCATAGTCCGTCTGTACCTACCGAAGCTGTCTGTGATTATGCCGCGCCCGTCCTTCACGCCGATGGTTTCTAGGAAATTCTCGAAATGCTGACTGTCCTTCTCAGGTATAAATGGGCGGAGACCTGAGGGAAGGAGGAAAGACAAAGGTTACAGGATGGGGGATGGTACTGGGGGACGTACAGTCATGGGCTTCAACCCCTCCCCTACCGGGCACGTCTATCCCCTTCCTGCCCACCGGGCACGTCTATCCCCTTCCTGCCCACCGGGCACGTCTATCCCCTTCCTGCCCACCGGGCACTTCTATCCCCTTCCTGCCTACAGGACACTTCTACCCCCTTCCCGCCCACCGGGCACTTCTACCCCCTTCCTGCCTACAGGACACTTCTACCCCCTTCCCGCCCACCGGGCACTTCTACCCCCTTCCTGCCTACAGGACACTTCTACCCCCTTCCCGCCCACCGGGCACTTCTACCCCCTTCCCGCCCACCGGGCACTTCTACCCCCTTCCTGCCTACAGGGCACTTCTACCCCCTTCCCGCCCACCGGACACTTCTACCCCCTTCCCGCCTACAGGACACTTCTACCCCCTTCCCGCCCACCGGACACTTCTACCCCCTTCCCGCCCACCGGACACTTCTACCCCCTTCCTGCCTACCGGACACTTCTACCCCCTTCCCGCCTACAGGACACTTCTACCCCCTTCCTGCCTACAGGACACTTCTACCCCCTTCCCGCCCACCGGACACTTCTACCCCCTTCCCGCCCACCGGACACTTCTACCCCCTTCCCGCCCACCGGACACTTCTACCCCCTTCCTGCCTACAGGGCACTTCTACCCCCTTCCCGCCTACAGGACACTTCTACCCCCTTCCCGCCTACAGGACACTTCTACCCCCTTCCCGCCTACAGGGCACTTCTACCCCCTTCCTGCCCAGGCCAATTTCCAGCTTTCAGCGCTGTCGCACTTTGAATGACAATTGCGCGGTCATGCAACACTGTACCCATATGAAATTTTTATCATTTTGTTGAGACAGATAGAGCTTTCTTTTGGTGGTATTTAATCACCTCGGGGATTTTTATTTTTTCTTAAAACAAACCAAAAACCACTGAAAATTTTGAAAAAAAAACTTTTTTCTTAGTTTTTGTTATACAACTTTGTAAATAAGTGATTTTTCTCCTTCACTGATGTGCGCTAATGAGGCTGCACTGATGGGCACTGATAGGCTGCACTGATGGACACTGATAGGTGGCACTGATGAGGCACGGGTAGGTTGCACTGATGGGCATTGACAGGCATCACCAATGGGCACTAAAAGGCAACACTGATATATGGCACTGATAGGCAGCACTGACTGGCACTGATGCGCACTGATAGGCGACACTGACTGACACTGATAGGTGGCACTGATTGGCATTGATAGGTGGCATTGACTGGCACTGATGGGTGACATTGAAAGGTAGCTCAGATGGGCACTGATATGTGGCACTGACAGCTGGCACTGATGAGCACTGACTGCTGAAACTTCTGGGGCCACACTGATCATCAGGGCACACTGATCATCAGTGCCCTGATGATCAGTGTAGATGTCCCCACCACGGAAAGCCGATTACCGGCTCTCCTCCCCTCTGTCAGCGTGACAGCTCGAGAGGAGAGAAATTCTGATAACCGGCATTTCCGTGTTTACATGTGATCAGCTGTGATTGGCCACAGCTGATCACATGACCGAGCCGACATCTTCGGCTCTTTCCGTGATCCGCTGTGTCCGAGGGACACAGCGCACCGGCGATCGCCGTGCTGCGCGCTCCCTGAGCCGCGCATGCGCAGTGAGAATGGTAGGACGTCATATGACGTCATATGACGTCCTATCAGAACGAGAGAACCACCTTGCACCCGTCATTGGATTATAGGGCGGGCGGGAGGGGGTTAAAGTGATATTAAAGTGCTACTAAACCCAGGACTCCGCGTTCAATATAGATCCGGTCTCCCACAGTACGCAGAAACGCAATTATTTTAATAAATATAAATTGCTAAATACCTTTTCTCATCAGAAGTATATAGCAGTCATGTGACTTCTATTAGTGTTTGGATGAGCACTGGTTAAAGCTTGTACAAGGAGTTTTCATTCTCCTCGGACTGTCCTATGAGGCTGCATAACTTCTGACTCTCTGGACAGTGCTGATTTGCCCTGTGCTTATCCCATGCATCCTCCCACAAAACGAAAAAGGAAAACAAAACGAAAAAGGAAAACAAAACGAAAAAGGAAAACAAAAAACGAAAAAGGAAAACAAAACCAAAAAAGGAAAACAAAAAACGAAAAAGGAAAACAAAACCAAAAAAGGAAAACAAAACCGGAAAACGAAAAGGAAAACAAAAAACGAAAAGGAAAACAAAAAACGAAAAGGAAAACAAAAACGAAAAGGAAAACAAAAACGAAAAGGAAAACAAAAACAAACGAAAACAAAAACAAAAACGAAAAGGAAAACAAAAACGAAAAGGAAAACAAAAACCGAAAAGGAAAACAAAAACCGAAAAGGAAAACAAAAACCGAAAAGGAAAACAAAACCGAAAAGGAAAACAAAACACCAAACAGATGTGCAGAGTGACTCCTAGAGCTCTGTACTATCAGTAGATTGATTGGGGACAGCAGATGAAGGGGAGGATCAGAGAAGACAGGATCAAACAGCTTTTCTACATAATGCAGAGGATTAACCCCTTAGGGCCCACAGTGAGAATAACAAGCACGCTTTACTGCATCTACTGACAGATGTAACTGTTGTGGGTTTAGTAAAACTTTAAAAGGGGGGGGATTTGTAATGCCCTGGCGTTTGGGGGGGATTTGTACTGTCCTGACATTCGGGGGGGGGGGTATCTGTATGGTCCTGGCATTGGAGGGGATATGTACTGTACTGGCAATTGGGGTGGTTGGATGGGGGAGGATTTGCACCGTCCTGGCATTTGGGGTGGGTGTGGAATCTGTACTGTCCTTTGGAGGGGGGGTCCGTACTGTCCTGGCATTTGGGGGGGATCTGTACTGTCCTGGCAATGGGGGGGGGGGGGCATACTATCCTGGCATTTGGGGGGATCTGTACTGTCCTGGCAATGGGGGGGATGGGGGAGGATTTGCACTGTCCTGGCATTTGGGGTGGGGGGATCTATACTGTCCTGACATTTGGGGGGATCTGTACTGTCCTGGCATTTGGGGGGGATTTGTACTGTCCTGACATTGGGGGGGGGGGGGATTTGTACTGTCCTGACATTGGGGGGGGGGATTTGTACTGTCCTGACTTGGGGGGGGGGGGGGGTTTGTACTGTCCTGACATTGGGGGGGGGGGGGGGGTTTGTACTGTCCTGACATTTGGGGGGGGGGGGTTTGTTCTGTCCTGACATTGGGGGGGGGGATGTGTACTGTCCCGGCATTTGGGGGGGGGGGTTTGTACCGTCCCGACATTTGGGGGGGGACTTGTACCGTCCCGACATTTGGGGGGGGGACTTGTACCGTCCCGACATTTGGGGGGGGGGACTTGTACCGTCCCGACATTTGGGGGGGGGGGACTTGTACCGTCCCGACATTTGGGGGGGGGGGACTTGTACCGTCCCGACATTTGGGGGGGGGGGACTTGTACCGTCCCGACATTTGGGGGGGGGGACTTGTAACGTCCCGACATTTGGGGGGGGGGACTTGTAACGTCCCGACATTTGGGGGGGGGGGACTTGTAACGTCCCGACATTTGGGGGGGATTTGTACCGTCCCGACATTTGGGGGGGGACTTGTACCGTCCCGACATTTGGGGGGGACTTGTACCGTTCCGACATTTGGGGGGGATTTGTACCGTCCCGACATTTGGGGGGGATTTGTACCGTCCCGACATTTGGGGGGGATTTGTACCGTCCCGACATTTGGGGGGGATTTGTACCGTCCCGACATTTGGGGGGGATTTGTACCGTCCCGACATTTGGGGGGGATTTGTACCGTCCCGACATTTGGGGGGGATTTGTACCGTCCCGACATTTGGGGGGGATTTGTGCCGTCCTGACATTTTAAAGGCCTCAAGAAATGAGATGGGCCGTCAATACATCAGGATGGATCAAATTTCGAACATTTATCCCGTAGATTGTGGACTCCATAACTTTTATCCAGACTCCATAATATACAATGATGTGTTATTTTTACAAAATAAATAAAGCAGATTAAATTCTGACCTAAATCTATGAAGAAAGATGATTAGTTTGCTAAATTGTAAAACCTCAATTAAGAAAAATATGTGAAAAGCAAAAATTTTCTGCATTTTTTGTTTATTTAGCAAACAAATTAAAAAAAAACCCAGTGGTGATCAAATACCACCAAAAGCTCTATTTGGGTACAGTGTTGGAAGACGTAGCAGAAAGGATTTGGGTCTAAATGAACAAAGAAATTAGGTTTTATTCTGGGGGGGGGGTGTACGTTTAATGGGTTTTTTTTTTTTTTGGGGGGGGGGGGGGTATATGTTTTATAGCAGAAATTAGAAACCCCCCCCAAATAGAAAAAAAAAATCTAATTTCACTGTACCCAAATAGAGATTTTGGTGGTATTTGATCACCGCTGGGTCTTTTTTTGTTTTATTATATATGAAAAAATATACATGAAAAAAACCTGAAAATATATTATATATATATATATATATATATATATATATATATATATATATTAAAAAAAATAATTATAGATTAAAATAATAATTATAAAATAAAAATAAAATTATATATTAAAAAATAAAATAGTAATAAATAAATGAATATATATATATATATATATATATATATATATATTTTTTTTTTTTTTCCCCCAGGCTTTTTTCATTTATATAATAAAACAAAAAAAGACCCAGCGGTGATCAAATACCACCAAAATCTCTATTTGGGTACAGGGAAATTAGATGTTTTTTTTTTTCTATATGAGGGGGGATATGTTTTATAACAGAAATTAGAATATATATAGATTTTTTTTTTCGTTTTTAATATTTTCAGGCTTTATTCACGTATATAATAAAACAAAAAAAGTGGCGATCAAATACCACCAAAAGAAAGCTCTATTTGCCCAAATTAAATTTTGGATAATTTTTTTTATTGTACACAATGTGTTTCTTGACTGTGCAATTGCCAGTTAAAGTAGCACAGTGCTGAATGGCAAAAAAAAAAAAAAAACACCACAAAAAAAACCAACTTCTTACCCAGAAGCAGAAATTTCCGGCTGTCCCCGTACAGTTGTCGGAGATTAATGCAGAACTCGTGAATGGAGGCTCCGTTCCGGTACTCGTGGAGAAGCATCGCAAACTGTCGGATCTCTTCCGAAGACAGCTTGGTCCTCAGCTGACAACAAGAAATACAGGAAAGCCTCAGATAGCAATCTTTCTGGATATCAGACATCTGTGGCTAGGTGTCCTCACAGCGGGGAGCGCCCCCTATTCGTCAGGAGAAAAAATCGATGGACTTGAACCCCTTTAAATCCCTGCTACAGGGCTGCGCAAAACCACATATATACAGTTGTGTCCAAAATTATTCAACCCCCAATGCTGTAAAGGGGTTTAGGGACTATAGTGTACATTTGGAATTGTATTCAGAATCAAATCCTACAAGGACGTTGTAACTACCCAAATGCAACTAAAATGACATCAATTGTTTATGTAATACAGTAGTAAATGGTTCTTATGTGGTTTCTTCATTGCCACAATTATTCAACCCCTTAAAGACTACCACTCTGAAGAACAGAGGTTCATACAGGTGCTTTCCATCAGGTATTGAAAACACCTGTGGATGTCACCGAGCAGCAATCAAGCATAATAAGCACCAATTAGGCAGCTTTAAAATGACTGTGATACTCAGCTCCTTCTAGACATTTACTGGTGTGGTTACAAACATGGTGAAGGCAAGAGAATGGTCCAGGAAGACAAGAGAAGAGGTGATTTCTCTTCACAGGAAGGGCAATGGCTATAAGAAGATTGCAAAGATGTTAAACATACCAAGAGACACCTTAGGAAGCATCATTCGCAAATTCAAGGCAAAGGGCACTGTTGAAACGCTACCTGGTCGTGGCAGAAAGAAGATGCTGACTTCGACTGCTGTGCGCTACCTGAAGCGTAGAGTGGAGAGAAGTCCCCGTGTGACTGCTGAGGAACTGAGAAAAGATTTGTCAGATGTGGGTACAGAAGTTTCAGCCCAGACAATAAGACGCACACTGCGTAATGAAGGCCTCCGTGCCAGAACTCCCAGGCGTACCCCCTTGCTGTCTCCAAAGAATAAGAAGAGTCGACTGCAGTATGCCAAAAGCCATGTGGACAAACCACAAAAGTTGTGGGATAGTGTTCTGTGGACTGATGAAACAAAATTAGAACTGTTTGGGCCCATGGATCAACGCTATGTTTGGAGGAGGAAGAACAAGGCCTATGATGAAAAGAACACCTTGCCTACTGTGAAGCATGGTGGAGGGTCAATCATGCTTTGGGGCTGTTTTGCTTCTGCAGGTACAGGGAAGCTTCAGCGTGTGCAAGGTACCATGAATTCTCTTCAGTACCAGGAGATATTGGATGGAAACGTGATGCAGTCCGTCACACACCTGAGGCTTGGGAGACGTTGGACCTTTCAACAGGACAATGATCCCAAGCATACCTCCAAGTCCACTAGAGCATGGTTGCAGAGGAAAGGCTGGAACATTTTGGAGTGGCCATCGCAGTCACCAGACTTAAATCCGATTGAGAACCTCTGGTGGGACTTAAAGAAAGCAGTTGCAGTGCGCAAGCCTAAGAATGTGACTGAACTGGAGGCCTTTGCCCATGAAGAATGGGCGAAGATACCCGTAGATCGCTGCAAGACACTTGTGTCAAGCTATGCTTCACGTTTAAAAGCTGTTATAACTGTAAAAGGATGCTGTACTAAGTACTAAGATTGAATGTCACTTGGGGGTTGAATAAAACTGATAATGCTGTGAGCACAGAAAAGACATTTGTGGTTATTTCATTATAACTGTTATGTTATATTTGTCTGACCTACAAGTGCCTCTTTAATGTAAATGTAAGCAAGATGACTGAATGATCAAAAGCAATGTCAAACTGGCCAAAACACTCAATTTCAGTGGGGGTTGAATAATTTTGGACACAACTGTACACGCGATTTTGCACTTGCGGGTAGGGGGCGCGCGCGCCCTCTCTGCGCCGCCGTTACATCTGTCGATCACCGGTTCCCGGCCGGCACCTGGCGATCGCCGAGGAACACGGACGGGGGGGGGGGGGGGTTGGGGGGAGAGGTCTGCATGTAAACAATACAGATCTCTCCCGTCAGCTCCAGCATGCTGCTTGGTATGGCTCTGCATAGCAGCAAGCGTACAGTGAAACACGCCCAGCACACAGGTAACCCTTTGATCGCCCCAGATGTTAACCCCTTCCTGCCCAGTGCCATTAGTACAGCGTCAGTGCTTTTTATTAGCAATGATCACTGTATTGGTGTCACTGGTGGCAAAGACCAAAGAGCTGTCCAAGGATGTCAAGGACAAGATCGTAGACCTACACTCCCAGCGCACAGTTAACCCTTTGATCGCCCCTCATGTTAACCCCTTCCGGCCCAGTGCCATTAGTACAGTGTCAGTCTTTTTTTTTTCTCTTAGCACTGATCACTGTATTGGTGTCACTGGGGATGTCAGTGACACCAAGTCAGTCCCCCCCCCCACCAGTGTCAGGATGCCCGCCGCAGTCCCGCAATAAGTCGCTGATCGCCGCCATTACTAGTAAAAATGAAAAAAAAAAAAAAAATCCCCAGTCTCTATACCGCCATTTGCAGACACTATAACTTTCACAAAACCAATTAATTTACACGTATCAGGATTTTTTTTTTTTTTTTTTTAACAAAGACACGGAGCAGAATACATTTTGGCCTAAACTTATGATGAAATTAGATTTTTTTAATTTTTTTTTACTGGACTTGTTTAATGTCTTTTTTCAAAATCATCAGCCTTTTTTTTTTGTTTATAACACGAAAAAAAAAAACAAAAACAAAAAAAAAAAAACAAAACAAAAAAAAAAAAACACAACACCTTATAGGCGATCAAATACCACCGAAAAAAAGCTCTATTTGTGGGAAAAACAAAGGACGTAAATTTAATCTGCCGCAATAAGTCGCTGATCGCCACCATTACTAGTATAAAAGAAAAAAAAAAAAAAAAAAAACACTATATATACACTGCCATTTGCAGACGCTATAGCTTGCACGTAAACCAATTAATTTACACGTATTGGGATTTTTTTTTTTTTTTTTTTTTTTTAGCAAAGACACGGAGCAGAATATATTTTGGCCTAAATTTAGGACGAAATTTGATTTTTTAAATTTTTTTACTGGACATGTTTAATAGCAAAAAGTCAAAAATGTTGTCAAAATCGTCGGCTTTTTTTGTTTATAGCGCAAAAATAAAAATAAAAAAAAAACCGCACAGGCAATTAAATACCACCGAAAAAAAAGCTCTATTTGTGGGAAAAAAGGCCGTAAATTTCATTTGGGTGCAGCATTGCATGACCGCGTAATTGTTAAAGTAACGCAGTGCTGTATCGCAAAAAATGGCCTGGTCAGGAAGGTGGGGGGGGAATCCTCAGGAGGGGGAGGGGTTAAAGGATAGGTTCACCTCTTGTAAATAAAATAAATGCACATCTTTTTTCAAGAAAAAAAAAAAAAAAGGAGTAAAAAAAAAAAAAGTGCAATTATTTTTTCACATTCGCCTGTAAAGCATTGCATCTGCAATCGGTGTATATATATATACACACACACACATATATATGATGCTGAATGTTCGCCCCTCACACAGAAATGATCGGTCTAACAATGGAATGTTCGCCCCTCACACAGAAATGATCGGTCTAACAATGGAATGTTCGCCCCTCACACAGAAATGATCGGTCTAACAATGGAATGTTCGCCCCTCACACAGAAATGATCGGTCTAACAATGGAATGTTCGCCCCTCACACAGAAATGATCGGTCTAACAATGGAATGTTCGGTGTAACACTGAGAGACAGAACACAACAACAAATTCAGCAGAAACGCGTCTAACAAATGATGACTGATCTGCATGTTCATGAGGGAAAGAAGGATTTGATCCCCTATCATTCAGCAGGATTTCTGGCTCCCAGGTGTCTCTCATACAGGTAACAAGCTGAGATTAGAAGCAGTCTCTTAAAGGGAGTGCTGCTAATCTCATTGTGTTACCTGTATAACAGACACCTGTCCACAGGAGCCATCAAACCATCAGATTCCAAACTCTCCACCATGGCAAAGACCAAAGAGCTGTCCAAGGATGTCAGGGACAAGATGGTAGACCTACACAAGGCTGGACTGGGCTACCAAACTATGGCCAAGCAGCTTGGTGAGAAGGTGACAACAGTTGGTGCAATCATTCA